>NC_088307.1:9756832-10044580 GCF_032854445.1 Liolophura sinensis
AGGTTTATCTGGCGGAGTATAGATGAGGTTGTAGAATGGGATCAGTTATATATTTGCAATTAGCCTCTGTCAGATCGTCGTTGTTGTTGCTGACGATACCAAGGTATTGTTACGACCCAAACTGTCTGTATTATAAAGAGATGGCTTGTTCGAAATACACGACAGTTTAGCCGCACAAGAAAAGTAACCAAAGCCAGCAGATTTTATTTTTCAACAATTTATTAGGTTTAACAAGAACGGATAACAAGACTTATACAACTACTAAAGTACTTAAGTTTAACAAGAAAGGATAGCAGTATCTATACAAATTTTAAAGTACTTACATGTACAACGGTGTCAAGTCCAAACGCACGCATATACTCCACAATGCTTAAAAATGCACAGAGGCAATATTCACAAGGGGAAAGTCCACGGTATAACTGAGTGTATGACGAAATATACACAAAATTCCACAGACAGGGTCCGTGTACTAATAAGCACTGTGTACACAAGAGCACAAATTAAATATACAAGTTCAGACTGAACAAGTGATCGGTGGAGATATCACAAGCCAGAGGCTATAAAGACACTAAAATTCAGCATAAAAGGCTACTAAAGTAACACACAGCGAAAGCATCCAAAACGCTCAATAATTCTCCTTTCTCCTCCATTGACCTGCTTTCATAGGTCTTATATAGACTGGTGGAATTTTCTAGAAAAAGAAAATTCTTGAACACTTGTTGTAAACAAACAGGCCCCCGAACTGAGCGTATTCTGGAACATTCTAAGGCAGAGGCAGACAGCAGGCCCTGAACTCAGCATATAAAACAGAGGCAAAGCTAAATTTAGAAGCTGACGGCAGTTGTCCACATAACAGTATGCACAAAAATAATAGGGACTTAAGGAATCGTATGACATGAAAAAGTTTTTTAAAATTATTTTTTGTATTAGAACACTGAACGAAATTGTTCAGATTTCAAAGCGTTGATGTCAATCTGATTAAAGTCCGATAACAGCTCCAAATACTTACTTATTCACTATGTTGATCTGAAGTAACATCTTATTTTCAGTCGGTCCGCGCCATGTTGCATGCCGTATTTCGGAAGACGAAGTCGGGCGAGGCTGACTTGATTTGTTCCAGAAAAAAGTCTTCTGTCTTCACGAATTCAGCTGTTCCGCTTCCAGAAGCTCATTCCAAGCTGGAAAAAGAGTCTATATAAATCGAATCTTGTTGATTTTACTGGGTGCTTTGAAAACGACGCTACTGATTTGCTGGACGAACAGGTCGTGCATCAAATTACTGG
This sequence comes from Liolophura sinensis, assembly GCF_032854445.1. Taxonomy (NCBI): domain Eukaryota; kingdom Metazoa; phylum Mollusca; class Polyplacophora; order Chitonida; family Chitonidae; genus Liolophura; species Liolophura sinensis. The sequence goes on from NC_088307.1 coordinate 9,758,116, forward strand.
ATGACCCGTGCTTACACCATGCTATACTTTACACGTCGGCAGTATAAAAAGGAAAGGTTGGAAACGCCAACCCACCTTACTCTACCTCATCTACGGTGAATGGACTAGTCGAAATTAAGCATTAATAAGCCGCCAATTCTCGGCACACTTTTCCTCCACTAATCTTATCCAACACATTCGAGCTGCCATTCTCAATGCTATAATAATACAGAGCTTTTACAATGGGCAAATTAGTTTCATGAACTGTAAGTGAGTCAGTACGACGTGAAACCCCAAGCACTCACTCACTCACTCACTATAACTGAGTCAGTACGACGTTAAACCCCAAGCACTCTCTCCACTCACTCGCTATACTGAGTCAGTACGACGTTAAACCCCAAGCACTCCTCACTCACTATAACTGTCAGTTCGACATTAAACGCCAAGCACTCACTCACTTCGCTATACTGAGTCAGTACGACGTTAAACCCAAATACTCTCTCACTCACTATAACAGAGTCAGTACGACTTTAAACCCCAAGCACTCTCTCACTCACTCACTATAACTGAGTCAAGTACGACGTTAAACCCCAAATACTCTCTTCACTCAACTATAACTGAGTGAGCTCAACATTAACGCCAAGCACTCACTCACTCACACACTATAACTGAGTCAGTACGACGTTAAACCCCAAGCACTCTCCACTCACTATAACTGTCAGTTCGACATTAAACGCCAAGCACTCACTTTCTCACTATAACTGAGTCAAATTTTGAGATTAGGCTTGTAAGTTGATAGGGTGCCTCCTTGGTCGAGGCTGTTAGCCTCCAGTGCAGCGCAATGACCCACGAATCTCTCACCAATACGGTCTCTCTCTCACCAATGCGTTTGCTGGAAGGGAAGCCTGCCAGCAACCTGTGGATGGTCGTGGGTTTCCCCCTTTTTCTCTACCCGGTTTCCTCCCATCACAATACTGGCTGTCGTCTTACTTAAGAATGGTTGGTTCGACTAAGTTCTTTGGTATGCTATACAGGTGAAAACTAAAGTTAGAACCCAACAAAAAACTAATGTATATCTGTTTCTCGCTGCACAAAGTTCTTCGACCTTCAGCCACGCGCACACACAGTCTATAGACCACTAAAGCGGATCGTCACTGGCGTGCACTGTGCTTTCGGCAATGTTGATTCTTCCCGATCCATACCACCAGAGGGCCGTTAAGGTCGAACGAGAGCCACCTTACGGCCGCGAGAGTATCTAAGGCCAACACTAACGGTTAGATTTCACACCTTTTCCAGCGGCATTTAGTGCTTACCCATGCAGTAGCAATCAAATATTTTGGATGATGTTGCATATATAGGTTCCACAGAGAACCAATTATGAGAGCAAAGAACCACGCGGTTCTCTGAAGAATCATGAAGAACCAAGATTTCTGAGAGTGTATAAATGAAATATTCTTGAGTGTGGCATAAAACACCAATCAAATAAATAAATAAATAAATATAAGTTGATAATATTTTCCCAATAAACAAAAACCACTCTGGTATGTACAAGTGAAATATCCTATGGCGTTAAGATCCATTGAATTGAATGGGGGTCAGATAACAAACACAACTTTTTCGACCCGCAGGTGGATCTGATCAGCTGGATTTCTCAGACGTGCTGAAGTGTTAAGTGCGAAGATCTCGCACGAAGCGAGTTTCGACAAGTGACCGCGGATTTTTTGTCCTTACCCAAAACATTTGCGAACGATGGAGAGTGAAAACGACCGTATGCTACCGATCGGGAAAGCCCTGGCTCTCTAGCAGAAACTCGTTTCGTATCAGACCTGCTTTAGGTTATTGGAGATGACAACAACACCAGCAACAACAACAATTATGAAGTCCTATCGAGACACTCCACTTAATCTGTATCCACTTATCCTCATTTTTCAAAACCTTCGTAAATGGAATCAATCACATTTAATTATTTGAATTTTATCGTGTCATTTAATTAGAAATATTTATACTGTATGGTGTCACTGACGTCTCTGTGACTTATTCTATCTTTCATGTGGATATTAACAAAATTTCAGTGTATTATGCACTACCAGTTATTAAGAGTCATTCTAACTGTAAAAGTATAGTTTACAGTCTGTAATAAGGACAATGCTCTGACGTCTTGTGTCCCCAACATAGCCATGATCGTATATGATCTATGAAGCCCATGTAAGAAGTCAGCTCTTTTCCGTTTAATGTGGTTTTAGTCTCCGCTTTTCTCTAGCTATGCACTGCATATATTTCATATTGCCGAATCGTGTACATATAAGACTATGACGTCATCTGTGCACAACATTGTCAGTTTCCATACAACGTCGATTACGCAGGGGCCTCCGTGGCTCAGTCGGTTAGCGCGCTAGCGCAGCGTAATGACCCAGGAGCCTCTCACCAATGCGGTCGCTGTGAGTTCAAGTCCAGCTCATGCTGGCTTCCTCTCCGGCCGTAAGTGGGAAGGTCTGCCAGCAACCTGCGGATGGTCGTGGGTTTCCCCCGGGCTCTGCCCGGTTTCCACCCACCATAATGCTGGCCGCCGTCGTATAAGTGAAATATTCTTGAGTACGGCGTAAAACATCAATCAAATAAAATAAATAAATAAATAAATAACGTCGATTACGCTTTGTTTTCTCTTCTGCTTTGGTCTCCACTTTTGTTCAGGAGTTAATCATATATTTTTGTCATCCGTTTTGCGGATTAAAAAATAAGAAATACTACAAATCTGTATTTTCGTCTTTTGTAATTTCGGGTTACGTGGTTGAGTTGACGGGAACTATTTAGCGTATTTTTTATGCTCGAACTTGAAACAAAGTTGAGTACAATGTAAAACATTTTGACAGCTGTGGAGGATGGAAACCTATTATATATGTTAGACTATATGTTTTTTTCCTTTAAATGTTAGAAATGAACATTTTGTAAGAATGCTTTGTAAATGTTGTACTTTTTGTAGTATTGTTGTAGTATTTATTTACTTGACTGGTGTTTTACGCCGTACTTAAGAATGTTTCACTCATATATACCATGGTATCACTGAATATGCATATTTTATGCCCAGCCGACGGTGCTGCAATGATCTCCGTGCAATAACCGAATTCGTGATGGCAAAATTTTTGTGCAGGTTGACCTTCATGGATCTTGGCATCAAAGTTGAAATTCTGATCTTTGGTGCATAACATACGCATTGTCAATGATGCTCATTGGTCGATGGCTTCTGCACAAAGGCTTCATCCTCCAAACGTAGGTTACATATATATTCCGTCAGTTATACAGCATGTATTTTTGTCTTTACCATTCACTGAAATTACGGAACGATCGGAGTTAATGCCACACAGGCATTATTTCATCCTTTCGCTCGTGCAGTGTGTGAAATAACCATTAAACATCAACATTTTCTGACAATCACTGGGTTCGTCAACCTTACTTACCTGGTGCATCGTTGTCACAGCTGCAGGGATCGATTTCGCCATGTAAGTACAGGTAAGTATGTGGTAAGCTACTACATGAGGCACAAATATCACCTGGTGTACCAACTGTTAAATATTCTTGAAAAACCTTGAAAAAATAAGACCCACGAGAAAGGTATTAATTTAATCAGCTGGATCCTTTAAAATGCTATACTGTTTGGCACGATGTGCATGCGAAGAAGAAATACCTGTAATTGGTTATTGTGGAATCAGCTGTGTCGAGATAGGCGATATTGACGTAAGAATACACAGATGGTCAAACAGGACGACAGCTAATTGAGAATTTAAGAAATCTTTAAATTACTCAGAAAATAGAGATATAACACTCAGTTCTGGAGGGTCGTCCAGTCTGGCAACATGAAGTCGTTTCTGCTTTTCCTTCTGGTGACCGTTCTTTGTAGAAGCCAAGCTGAGGTAAGTAGGTTTGTGAGAAATTTTGAATTATGGGCTATTATCACAAAACAACGTCGTTTTGAACAATAAAGCATTTTTGCACAGAATAAGAACATGTCTGTTAAAGGGAAGTAATCTATAAAGCTAATAAATAAATCTTTTGTTGAAAATAGCTGTAAAATTTCTTTCCTCATTTCTGACCATTTGTGTTCTGTTTGGACAGTTTTAACCGTGTTTGTTTTAATTTGGATGTATTTGAGTTTTACGCCACCCACATAAAGTTCAAATTTTTCTTTGATCACTATCTTGTACACCTTATACGCACATTTCAAAATTCGTTGATCAGTATGTTTTACACAACACGCACATTTCAAACTTTTCTTTCAACAGTATTTTACACAACATGCTCATTTCAAACTTTTCTTTCAACAATATTTTACACAACAAACTAATTTCAAACTTTTCCGTTAACATTATCTTACACAACACGCGCATTCCAAACTTTTTCTTTTAACATTATCTTGCACTACGTGCACATTTCAAACTTTTTCTTTCAACAGTATTTTATGTCATCCATCTATAAAAATTTTCCTGTGACCAATGCCATACACCACACGCTCATTTCAAGTTTTTGTTTAATCAGTGTTTCACACCAGACGCGTATTTCAAACATTTCTTTGAACAGTATCATACACAGCACGCTCATTTCAAACTCTTGTTTTAATATTATCTTGTACAACATTCTCATTTCAAACTTTTCCTGTAACATTGTCTTACACAACCCGTGCATTTCAAACTTTTCTTTCAACAGTATCAGATTTCTTACACAATACATGCATTTCAAAATTCTGAACAAGGACTGTTTCCCGCCACAATGCAGGCCACCGTGGTGTATTAAGTGAAACATACTATCCAAAAAAAGAAACGCATAGGTGTTTTGTTTTAGTTTAAAATGAAATAAATACATTTTGTCTTCATTTCATGAGCAAAATGTGTTTTAATATTGTTAATAGTCACAGTTAGCACACATTTTAGTCCTCAAAACATTTCTTGGTTGAAAATGTTGAGTTTGGAGGCCGTTTTTGGAAGAAGTAAAAAATACAGCACCACACTGCATCACGTGCAGTCTTACACGCCGAACTTACGCATGGAAAGCATGCAGTGTGTGACTATAAAACCGCAACTTCGGGCCGGAAATCGGCGTCTTTCAAGTGGTGTTTTCAAGCTGATTCAACATGCCGTCTTGACACTGTCACAAGAAATATTGCCATTGGAAGACTGCAAGCTGGAGAGTCCCAATCGTCCATTTCTAGGCGTCTACACGTCAGCCAGAGCGGCTTGCTGCCCGCTACAACAATACTGGGACAACAAATGACCGCCGGCGTTCAGGTCGACCACGTGTCACTACAGCAGCCCAAGATCGCTACATAAAGGTCCTCCATTTGCGTGATCGTTGTGCTACAGCTGAAAGCACAGCAGCCAGCATACCGGGAGTGAGGAGGATATCTGGTCAGACAGTGCGGAACAGGCTGAGGGAACATGGACTGAGAGCCAGGAGGCCCTATGTTGGGATCGTGCTGCGTCCTCACCATCGCGCCAATCGCCTCCGATGGTGTAACAACGTGACTGCATGGAATCTACGCAACTGGCGACGCATTTGGTTCAGTGATGAGTCCAGATTCCTATTGCAGAGACGTGATGGTAGAAACCGGGTTTACAGACGTGCTCACGAACGTTATGCCCCTAACTGCGTACGCCAAGTGGACAGATTTGGTGGAGGGAGTGTGATGATGTGGGCAGCAATATCGTATACTGGTCGTACAAATCTTGTCCACGTTCAGGGAAATCTTACGGCCGTACGCTACCGAGACACCATCCTGCAGTCACACCTCTTACCTGTCATTGACGTTCAGCGGGAGTTGTTCCAGCAGGACAACGCCAGACCGCACACGGCACGTGTCACAAGGGACTTCCTCGCCGAAAACAATGTAAATGTGCTACCCTGGCCGTCCCGTTCCCCGGATCTTAACCCAATTGAGCATCTGTCGGATGAACTTGATCGACGTCTACGCCAACGTCAACCTCAACCCCAAACGCTTCAAGAGCAAGTTGCATGTTTGCAGGAGGAGTGGCAGAACATTCCCCAGGCCTCTATCCAGCGTCTCATCCAGTCCATGACAAGGCGTGTCAGAACTGTTATTCGTGCCCGTGGTGGTCACAACAGATACTGACATTCCACTCAAGTGGGAGACTCATTGTGAGTGTCTTACCTCAAGTTGATGGCCTTGTTGTCTAGATATGGACCCTTCCTTAATCTGTGTAAAAAAATATTTGCAGAATAGCAATTCTTATTTAGTTATGCATAATTGAAAAGACTGCATCACCTCCGCAAAAAACCGGGCTATGCGTTTCTTTTTTTGGATAGTATATTCTTGAGTCCCGCGTAAAACCAACAATCAAATAAATAAATGGTAATCTGATCCCCACTGTCGTGTTTTGATTACAGGCAGCTGCTCTCAGCAGGGACGTCCGCCAAACGGGCACAGGTTAGTAACCCGGCCTTCCATCATACAGACTGTTTGTTGGGCCTTGGAGACAGTAAGCGGTCGTACGACTGTTTGTGCTCTCCGACGGTATTTATTTAGTTATTTGATTGGTTTATTACGCCACATTCAAGAATATTTCACTTATACGTCGGCGGCCAACATTATGATGGGAGGAAACCGGGCAGAACCCGGGGAAACCCACGACCATCCGCTGGTTGCCAGAAGACCTCCCCACTTGCATCTGGAGAGGAAGCCAGCATGAGCTGGACTTGAACTCACAGCTACAGCATTGGTGAGGGCTCCTAGGACGTTACGCTGCGCTAGTGCGCTAACCGACTGAGCCACGGAGACCCCCCTGTCATGGGGGGTCGAACATGGCGCATAACAACAACAATCATGTTCATAAACAGCAATCACTATACTTTTGGGGGCTTTTTGCTAAAGAAGTCAATGTGTAATCGAAAATCCCGTTGATGTTGAAGTTGAAGTGGACCTTACTCAAATGCGGGTATTTCAAAGATACTTCTTTACCCATTCTTTCTTAATCAGAAAAAAAAGATAGGCTATTTACAACCAGTCAACCAGTCACTGCGTTAAGACCTTCATGTTGAACGCCAAACGAGGAAGTTACAACTTCCTCTTTTAGAGTCTTAGGTGTGACTCGACCCAGGATACATCCTGGATGTATTTACCAACTGTGCTATCCGGGCTAGTGTAACAAGAATTGAAGCTTATTCTTTATTGATTATATTGATTATTAATATTCCCTTTTTCTAATTTATAATATATAACTCCACGTAAATTATAAAACTTTGCTGCCACATTTTCTTCAGATGTGGAAGACCTCATCGATGTTTACCATCGTGCAAAATCGCTGAACGAAGATGCTCAAAACAAAGAATCACAAGCCGTGGATGACCTGATAAAATATATACAAACCAGTGTCTCGTCATACCATGGTAGCCCGTACTACTACAGCAGTCCGTACTATTATAGCAGCCCATACTACTACAGCAGCCAGTACTACTACAGCAGCCGGTACTACTACAACAGCCCATACTACTACAGCAGCTCATATTACCATAGCGACCGGCACTATTACAGCAGCTCGTACTACTACAGCAGCCCGCACTACTACAGCAGCTCATATTACCATAGCGACCGGCACTATTACAGCAGCTCGTACTACTACAGCAGCCCGCACTACTACAGCAGCTCATATTACCATAGCGACCGGTACTATTACAGCAGCCCGTACTACTACACCAGCCCGCACTACTACAGCAGCCCATATTACTACAGCAGTCCGTACTACTACAGCAGTCCATACTACTGCAGAAGTCCCCAGTACTACAGCAGTCCATATTACTACAGCAGTCCGTATTACTATAGCAGCCAGTATTACTACAGCAGCAGGTACTACTACAACAGCCCGTACTATTACAGCAGCCCGTACTACGACAGAAGTCCATACTACTACAGCAGCCAGTACTACGCTAGCAGTCCGTATTACTACAGCAGCAGGTACTACTACAGCAGCCCGTATTACTATAGCAGCCCGTATTACTACAGCAGCCCTAACTATTACAGCAACAGGTACTACTACAGCAGCAGGTACTATTACAGCAGCCCATACTACTACAGCAGCTCGTACTACTACAGCAGCCCTAACTACTACAGCAACAGGTACTACTACAGCAGCAGGTACTATTACAGCAGCCCGTACTACTACAGCAGCTCGTACTATTACAACAGCCCGTATTACTACAGCAGCCCGTACTATTACAGCAGCAGGTACTACTATAGCAGCCCGTATTACAGCAGCAGTCCGTATTACAGCAGCAGTCCGTACTACTACAGTAGTCCATACTACTACAGCAGCCAGTACTACTATAGCAGCCCGTATTACTACAGCACCTCATATTACCATAGCGACCGGTACTATTACAGCAGCCCGTACTATTACAGCAGCCCATACTACTACAGCAGCCGGTACTACTATAGCAGTCCGTATTACTACAGCAGTCTGTACTATTACAGCAGCCCTAACTACTACAGCAACAGGTACTACCACAGCAGCCCATATTACTACAGCAGCAGGTACTACTACAGCAGTTCGTATTACTACAGCAGCCCGTACTATTACAGCAGCCCTAACTACTACAGCAGCAGGTACTACTACAGCAACTCCTACTATTACAACAGCCCGTATTACTACAGCAGCCCGTATTATTACAGCAGCAGGTACTACTACAGCAGCCCGTATTACTACAGCAGCCCGTACTATTACAGCAGCCCATACTACTACAGCAGCCCGTATTACTACAGCAGCAGGTACTACTACAGCAACTCATATTACTATAGCAGCCCGTACTACTACAGCAACCCGTCCTACTACAGCAGTCCATACTACTACAGCAGCCAGTACTACTATAGCAGCCCGTATTACTACAGCAGCCCGTACTACTACAGCAGTTCGTATTACTACAGCAGCCCGTACTATTACAGCAGCCCTAACTACTACAGCAGCCCGTACTATTACAGCAGCCCTAACTACTACAGCAGCAGGTACTACTACAGCAGTCCGTACTATTACAGCAGCCCGTATTACTACAGCAGCCCGTATTATTACAGCAGCAGGTACTACTACAGCAGTCCGTACTATTACAGCAGCCCTAACTACTACAGCAGCAGGTACTACTACAGCAGTCCGTACTATTACAGCAGCCCGTATTACTACAGCAGCCCGTATTATTACAGCAGCAGGTACTACTACAGCAGTTCATATTACTACAGCAGCCCGTACTATTACAGCAGCCCGTACTACTACAGCAGCTCGTACTATTACAACAGCCCGTATTACTACAGCAGCCCGTATTATTACAGCAGCAGGTACTACTACAGCAGCCCGTATTACTACAACAGCCCATACTATTACAGCAGCCCATACTACTACAGCAGCCCGTATTACTACAGCAGCAGGTACTACTACAGCAACTCATATTACTATAGCAGCCAGCACTACTATAGCAGCCCGTACTACGACAGAAGTCCATACTACTACAGCAGCCAGTACTACTATAGCAGCCCGTATTACTACAGCAGCCCGTACTACTACAGCAGTTCGTATTACTACAGCAGCCCGTACTATTACAGCAGCCCTAACTACTACAGCAGCAGGTACTACTACAGCAGTCCGTACTATTACAGCAGCCCATACCACAACAGCAGCCCGTATTATTACAGCAGCCCGCACTACTACAGCAGCCCGTATTACTACAGCAGTCCGTACTACTACAGCAGTCAGTATTACTACAGCAGCCCGTACTACTACAGCAGCCCTAACTACTACAGCAGCTCGTACTACTACAGCAGCCCGTATTACTACAGCAGCCCGTATTACTACAGCAGCCCGTACTACTACAGCAGTTCGTATTACTACAGCAGCCCGTACTATTACAGCAGCCCTAACTACTACAGCAGCAGGTACTACTACAGCAGTCCGTACTATTACAGCAGCCCATACTACAACAGCAGCCCGTATTATTACAGCAGTCCGTACTATTACAGCAGCCCATACTACAACAGCAGCCCGTATTATTACAGCAGCAGATACTACTACAGCAGCCCGTATTACTACAGCAGTCCGTACTACTACAGCAGTCAGTATTACTACAGCAGCCCGTACTACTACAGCAGCCCTAACTACTACAGCAGCCCTAACTACTACAGCAGCAAGTACTACTACAGCAGCCCGTATTACTACAGCAGCCCGTATTACTACAGCAGCAGGTACTACTACAGCAGTTCGTATTACTACAGCAGCCCGTACTATTACAGCAGCCCTAACTACTACAGCAGCAGGTACTACTACAGCAGCCCGTATTACTACAGCAGCCCGTATTACTACAGCAGCAGGTACTACTACAGCAGTTCGTATTACTACAGCAGCCCGTACTATTACAGCAGCCCTAACTACTACAGCAGTCCGTACTACTACAGCAGCCCTAACTACTACAGCAGCAGGTACTACTACAGCAGCCCGTATTACTACAGCAGCACATATTACTACAGCAGCAGGTACTACTACAGCAGTTCGTATTACTACAGCAGCCCGTACTATTACAGCAGCCCTAACTACTACAGCAGCACGTATTATTACAGCAGCAGATACTACTACAGCAGCCCGTATTACTACAGCAGCCCGTACTACTACAGCAGTTCGTATTACTACAGCAGCCCGTACTACTACAGCAGCCCATACTACTACAGCAGCCCGTACTATTACAGCAGCCCGTACTACTACACCAGCGCGGATTACTACAACAGCCCGTTCGACTACAGCAGCTCTTAACACTACAACAGTCCGTTCGACTACAGCGGCCCGCACCATTAAAGATCCAACATTAAAAATACGACATGGGGTCTTCGTGACGTTTTACTTGAGAAGTTAGCAAAGCAGCAAATAACATACTATTCAATATTTCTCTGATTTGAACATTTATGCAATTTATTAATTTTGTTCAGTTTGTTATGTGGTTTTATCGATTTAATTAAGAATTTTCACCTAGAGGAGGGCTGTCAGACTTTATTCCTCAAGAAGGAAGTACCCAGGGTAAATAAATCGAATAAATGAATACATAAATCAATAAATAAAGAAATAAAAACTTGAGATCTTTGAATTTATTTAACCCGTACTACTACAGCAGCTCATATTACTATAGCAGCTCGTACTATTACAGCAGCCCTAACTACTACAGCAGCAGGTAGTACTACAGCAGTCCGTACTATTACAGCAGCCCGTATTACTACAGCAGCCCGTATTATTACAGCAGCAGGTACTACTACAGCAGTCCGTACTATTACAGCAGCCCGTACTATTACAGCAGCCCGTACTCTTGCAGCGGACCGTATTACTACAGCAGCAGTACGTATTATTACAGCAGCCATACCATAACCAGTGGAGCTGAGATATGGTTTACATCGATACCTGTCACTTAACTCTGCATACAGAACATAACCTGTGGATCTGAGATATGATTTACATCGGTACCTGTCACTTAACGCTACATACAGAACATAACGTGTGGATCTGAGATATGGTTTACATCGGTACCTGTCACTTAACTCTGCATACATAACATAACCTGTGGATCTGAGATATGATTTACATCAGTACCTGTCACTTAACTCTGCATACAGAACATAACCTGTGAATCTGAGATATGGTTTACATCAGTACCTGTCACTTAACGCTACATACAGAATATAACCTGTGGATCTGAGATGTGGTTTACATTGGCACCTTTCATTTGATGCTACATTAACATAACTTCTCCCCTATCAAGAGCTAAATGCGTTAGTTTTTGACTTGATTATGGCCAGCAAGTAAACGCAACAACGACGGAATCCGTCTTTTTGTTTTGTAGCGTGACAGATGTTCGGCGAGTGAACGATTCTATATATAGGGCGAAGACTTAATGCACACCTTCAATATCCAATCAAGAACAGATGAAAAAAAAGAACATCTAAGCTTCCATTTAATATTTATTGTTTACCAAACAAGAACAAAATCGCAAAAAAAAAAACAAAACAAAAAACAAAACCAGTTACAATAACAACAAACAAGCAAAAAAAATGTTAACAAATCCTGTACGTTGTCTCTAACAGATGATCTGTGAGAAGATTCACGTATTTCACAAAGTGTTACAAACTCTTGATGGTTTGAATGATACCAGCTTGTCCACATGTTTAATTTATTGATTTATTTGATTGGTGTTTTACGCTGTACTCAAGACCATTCACGTATTCTATAACGACCTAAACACTGGACCAACTGGTTAAAAACTTCACTCTTTTTTGTGCAAAATCTGAATCTGTGTACAGTGTTTAGTTACCAAGACTTACAAAAAGTACGTAGTATGAGAGGAACTGATATTTACAAATCGCAACGTTGAATGATGTCGATACAGTCTCGCTGCGGTATTGTATTTTAGTTTTAGTTATATTTTTTTAAAGGAGAAGAAAACATAAAAATGGTGCCAAAATCAGATGAAACAGCGTCAAAACTTATTTGCAAATATGATCTTTAATACTTTTGTGAATTTTTGTTTTCAAAAGAAAAGGGAAACATTTTTGTATGGTGGGTATTTGGGACCAACTTTTGGTATTTATAGTTGTTGCATAACAATGTTTTAAATAAGGATGTGATGCTTGTCTAATAAATTTATTTAAATGTAAATTTGTTGTTTATATCGAAACATTTGCAGCAAACCTAAATTAATACTAAATTAATACATTTGTTACCTGAAAAGAACAAATTCTAGTGCAAAAATATTTATTAAACCTGTGTTACATCCTCATTTATGACATTATTAAACCTAGACTATAAATACCAAAAGGTGGTCCAAAATACCCACCATACAAATATTATTTTGAAGTGTCTTTTTCTCCTTAAGGAAAAATCGGAAAAAATATTGACGACCATATTTAGCAATAACTTTGCGCAGTCTTGCATCTGAAGTTAATGTCATTTTTCTCCACCTTTAAGTTCATCGCAGTATGAATACCCCCAAAATGGCCAATCAGATTGCTCATTATTGGTTGAACAAAAGCGGAACTGAATTATTACTGCAAAAACTGTTGTGTCAAGGTAATACTCCATCAACGGCCAATCAAATTTTCTTGAAAGTAATTATGAACAGAACGTTCAGAATCTCTGTCACTCTGCTTCATAAGTGAATCAAATTCCCTCGCATAACTTAAACCAGGGCTACAATTAAATAGTAAATGACATACGCATATTGCTTATCGACAACTTGAATACTAGCATGGTGCATGATTTAAATACCGGTATTGATTTCATTCATTCGCCCAGAAAATTCCTTGTTTCTTTCTAACCTCACTGAAAGCTATTGACTGCTTTTGTTTACGCTATTCTGTTCTAATTTCGTACTTTATACTCTTTTAGTTCTGTTGTAGTTTGCGCTAAACATCCTTTAAAGAAATTGCCTTGCGATTATTAATCCGGACCATCCATTTTGGTTAACGGCTCTTATACGACTGTCTGTTTCGGCTCATCTCCTTCTTCTGTGTTCTAACTCATAAATCTGGCATGGAGTTCACCAAAGCAAAACGACGCCAATAGTGGTTTTAGTTAAGCTTAATTGTTCTCTTCTGACCATTGAATACTACCTGTTTAATGTGATGGCTTCAGATCAAACCGAATTCCGTTTTTCTTTAAATAATTAATTAATCCTTGACCGTTTTCATGAAGCAGCGTCTACGGTGAATATGGCTCTGTCTCTCGTGTTGGTAATGTCCGTTAGCCTGATTCCTCTATATCAGATGAAAATGTGCGACAACTTCATCCACAGATTTTGGCAGCGACGTTTCGGCCAATCCATAAAAAGTTGTGTCGAACACAAGGAGCTTCCTGACTTCCTTGAGACACTGTCTTAGCGACCTGAAATGTTTATCCGTGTCTTACAGTTCCGAGAGACAGGAAGCCCGACTGTTTGACAACTGGAATGAGGACGCAGGTGGCGAGTTTGAGCTGAAAACGAGATGTCCACGGAAACCAAAGCATCACCACAGCCGAACTTTAGATCTGTGCTTCTCACTGGATGAGCTCGTCTGACGCTTCCACGTGGTGTCAAGACAATGGCAGGTCTCGTCTGCTGGTTCTCGACACTCGCGAGATGTTGGACTTTCTGTTACAGTCAGGCCCAGGAAATCGGGGGTGGTTTAACGTTAATGGTGAGATCTATTACTGGGTCGGTGCGACATACAACGGCACTAACTACATGTGGGTAAACGGTGCCGAACTTCTTTCCAATTCAGATTTGTGGCAGCATGGAAGACCGATACACATGATTGACTACACCGCCATAGTTTTGAGCCTCGATACCCCCGACGGTATTGCAGACGAATACCGTTTGCAGGTTTACTACTTTTTATGTGAATACTGAGCGGACGGCATAGAAAGTACAACTATTTAACCTCGGACTGCCGCGATGTTGATCTAATAATTTACAGGTTGGACAAGCTCAAACCAAGAGTCTCACAGGAAATGTTTGTTTATTAGTGAACCCGAGAGTGAACAATTTAACTCCTTTCCTGGGGTTTATTTTCTATTACTGAGATAAAAATTTCCGAAACTAACCGACAGATTCGAATCTGCAATTTTGGCAGCATTATTCTGAAAGTGTTGTCGTTACTATGGACTTGGCCATTTGTTTGACGGCTGTATATTTTGACACATATATTTAGCGTCCACTAACTTGTTATTCCAGACGTGAAAGATGAGACAGCATTTATGCACAGATCTGATCTTTTCAACTAAACGTTATTGACATGAACATTTGAAACTATTACAAAGCCAGTTCAAGAGCCGCACAAGCCACCAGTCACTTACGTATTGAAAGAAGCTGTCAATGTGAGACCCGAAAATGGCTGAGTGAGTGAGTGCTTGGGGTTTAACGTCGTACTAAATAATTTTTCAGTCATATGAAAACGAAGGAATCTTTAGAGTGCATGTAATGTGCCTCCTTGTTGCAACCGGATTTTCAGCGTTCTTTTCTCTAGTGCTGCTTCACTGAAACGCGTTACCGAAGGCAAGCTTCGCCCGAGCCATTATACTGATACGGATCAACCAGACTTTATGCTGAACGCCAAGCGAAGAAGTTACAACTTCCTCTTTTAAAGTCTTGGGTGTGACTCGACCCAGGATTGACCCTGGATCTACTGCTCCCGAAGCTATCGGAGCCGGGACGAAAATGGCTGATGAAATGACATCGCAATTGACATTCAAAGTAAGATTGTACCAAGTTAAAACCAAGTTCTGTACACATATGCCTCCTCTGGCGCTCTGCTTCATAATTGTGTCTACTTCCGCTTAGGGCAATGGGCTGCCTATTCATCGTGTTGAATTAGATAACCACGGTGGATATATGAACAGTTGCAATCAAAGCGCGGCATATTTTGTTATCAACAACGGATATTCTAGCATGCTACATGATTTGAACACTGATTTCCTCAGTCGCCTAGAACATACACTGAGTCTTTCATCATTGAAAACTGTTGACTTCTTCATATATTTTCTAAGTTCTTTGGTGGTTTGTGTTATACGTCGTTTGGGGAATTGGCCTTGCGATTATTAACCTGGAACATCCTTATTGGTTGACGGCTTGTATACGAATGTCTGATTCGACATAGATCCTTCATGCTTACATGCAGGCGGCTTCGAACCACATTAGCGAACAACTGTCTTCTGAAACGATGAACTAACACTACTGCTGTCATTCGGCCTTGGTCGTTGGGGTCGATGAAGGCCAACAACAGCGCCTGTTTGGTTTTGGCTTTGAGAAAGTCGCGTGATACTGGGGGTAAGACAACCAAAGTATTTATGCTTGGGGTTTAACGTCGGACTTAAAAGCTTTTCACTCATATGACGACCAGGAGGCAATAGGTGTGGTATCTTTTTGTGGCAGGGCTAGTCTATGCCGCCAAAGTGGTGCCGCCAAAGCAGTATTATGCCGAAGGCACCAGACATGACACCTCACCCAGTCACATTATACTGACAAAGGACCAATCAGTCATGTTTTCTTCGCACTGCCCTTTCAGTGCTGAGCGCCAAGCGCGGTAGCAGCATGTCACATTTTTAAAGTCTTTAGTACGACACGACCCGGGTTTGATCCTTACTTCGAGGAGGACGCTCTAACCATTTGTCCACCGAAGCGGTCACATCGTTTGTATACATTTGAGAGCCAATCAAATGGCTCTCACCGTTATTGTCCGAAAAGGATATAAGATATTTAGACCACCTACTTTATCCCATGTTCTGTTCACATTTATTGAACAAAAATGGATGTTCAACTATACATCATAAAATTCCTTTTTCTTATGCGGATTACACAACCAATAAGCATCAAAGTATTTACTTTATTTATTATGTTCACCGGCATAAATATAACATAACAACAGGCTGCTCTTGTACAAAACATGTATATTATTTATATGAAAATATCTAAATATGAAACTTTCAGTATAAAAACAAAATAACCACAGCAACAACAGCACATTGCGCTAACAAAATGTAATCTTTAAAAATGAAACACTGATCGCTACCCAATATTTAACATGGTGGAGAGAAGCTGGGTTATATCTACTGATTCTCCTGTTATAATGCGAGCCGAGGCAGACTTCACCATACAAAACCCGACGGCAGGAATAAGGACCTCTGCACTAAACTTCAGGTCAATGAATTTGTAGATTAGTTGATTGTTAGCACGGTCTAATACGGTCAGTGACCCATCGTGACAATTCAGACAGAGACCCAAGTGATGAGGTACTTGGTGAGGACTCCACTGCTGATACGCGGATTGGACCTCACCTCCACACGGGCTGTAGTACCGGACTTCGTCCTCACGGTACTCGATGACAACGTACCAGCTGTTAGTACCAGGCTTACTGCCCAAGTCACAACCTTGCTGCACGGCGCCTACGCAAGAGTAGCAATAGGAGTGTGGGGATGACGGAAGGACGGAGATGTCAAACTCCCAGTAGAGCCTGCCGGTCTGGTAACGACCGTCTGTCAGAGCTGTAGACCAACCCGCACGGGACAAGTCCTCGCACTCTATCATGGAACCGTTATGTGTGATTGTTAAAAGTTCGTCATCTGTCTCCGTGAACTTCAGCTCTGCTTCTGTAACATGCAAATAACAGACGTACACACAAGCTCAGGCTACCTAACATGCAAGTAAAAGACAAAAACAAGATGAAGATACTTCTCCTAGCTCCGGGTTAAGCCGAATTAGGCACAATTATAATGCTGAGCGCTCTGGCCATATTTTTTGACAGAAAATTTTACTCATTGTAAAACTTAAGAAACTGAGAGTGAAGGCCTTTGATGGAATAACCTTGACACACAAGTTTTTGCAGTAATAACTGGTGACTGACTGAACACCAGCTCAGTTTCTGTAACGCACAAGAAGCACACACCTAACACCAGCTCCCTTTCTGTAGCACACAAGTAGCACACGCCTAACACCAGCTCTGTTTTTTTAGCACACAAGTAGCACACACCTAACACCAGCTCCCTTTCTGTAGCGCACAAGTAGCACACACCTAACACCAGCTCCCTTTCTGTAGCGCACGAGTAGCACACCCTTAACACCAGCTCTCTTTTATGTAGCGCACAAGTAGCACACACCTAACACCAGCTCTCTTTCTGTAGCGCATAAGTAGCACACACCTAACATCAACTCTCTTTCTGTAACGCACAAGTAGCACACACCTAACACCAGCTCTCTTTCTGTAGCGCACAAGTAGCACACACCTAACACCAGCTCTCTTTCTGTAATGCAAAAGTGACTAGATATGTAACACAAACGAATACTGACTCTGCAGTGTAGTACAGTTAATGTATTACACTCGGTAAATGAAAACATATACGGACAGCAATAGATGTACACAACATTCGAAAACTAGATGTAACAGATATAAATACATATGTTTCCTTGAACAGATAACGGGTGATGTGACACATGTGGAGGGTGACATACTTGTGACATCACCAATATGCGTTTTCCTTACCCAGAGAAAGACGATGTGACACAAGCCGATGGTGATACACAGTACTTGTGACATGAGCATGGATGTTAGCTACATCAGACAAAAAATGATGCGATACAAGTCGACTTTGACGTACTTGACATATGAGCAATGGATGCACTCCTCAATCACGTGATGGAAGTCGACTGCGATACTTGTGTGAAATGGGCAGTGGAGGTTAAAACGTGAGTAATGGACCCTTACACAGAAATGGATGATTTGAAACGAATGTGCGATGCAAGTCAAAGGTGACATGAGCAATGGATGTTTTTTTCCTTAAACAGAGAAATGATCATATGATAAACGCCGAGGCTACATTACTTGACATGAGCAATAGGCGTTTCCCTCAAGGATTACGTGACGAGGCCGATGGCAACATACTTGTGACATGAGCAATAGGCGTTTTCCTCAAGGATTGCGTGATGGGGCCGATGGCAACATTCTTGTGACATGAGCAATGGCGTTTTCTTAAAGGATTACGTGATGAGGGCCGATGGCAACATTCTTGTGACAAGAGCAATAGGTGTTTTCCTCAAGGATTACGTGATGGAGCAATAAGCGTTTTCCTCAAGGATTACGTGATGAGGGCCGATGGCAACATTCTTGTGACATGAGCAATAGACGTTTTTCTCAAGGATTACGTGATGGGGGCCGATGCCAACATTCTTGTGACATGAGCAATAGGCGTCTTCCTCAAGGATTACGTGATGGGGGCCGATGGCAACATTCTTGTGACATGAGCAATAGGCGTTTTCCTCAAGGATTACGTGATGGGGCCGATGCCAACATCCTTGTGACATGAGCAATAGGCGTTTTCCTCAAGGATTACGTGATGAGGGCCGATGGCAACATTCTTGTGACATGAGCAATGGTCATTTTCTTCAAAGGATCATGGGACAGAAGTGGATGACGACATACTTGTGACTTGCAGAGGTGAGATTTGTTCTTCGTCTCCTCCTACATTACGATGTTCCTCAGCTGTCTCTTTTACAACCACATGTCGACGAACAACGCAATCACGGCTTAGTGACTGCACTAACTGTTCTTTGATGCCTTCATGCTTCTCCAATGAACGCGTAACTTCACTGAACTGGTCATCAATCCTTGAATGCAAACAGAATTTAGAAGGCAATTTAATGAAGTGAGTACCCCAAATGCAATGACTGAGTTATTGATTGGTGTTAAAACTGGTTCTCAATAAAACATGTCGTTCATATGACGGGAATCAGGGCTTTGGGTGGAAGAATTCAGTGCCCGGATTAATCCACCGACCTCCAGAAGTCACATACAAGGAGTATACGATTAACTCCCCTCAGCAAATCCTGCTAGGTTTGCTTCTATCCCATTTTACACGATAAAGGCTTATGACACAGAGAGTAAAATCGTATCAGCGAACATGTGAAAACAGTGAAATTTGCCAAAATATATCATTACTACATTCGATAATTAATTCCAATTGCTGCTGTAGTTGTGATGAAGGTGATGCTAAAACAGAGTCTTTGGATAGCCAAATTTATTCATTCATTCAACTGGAATATATATATATATATATATATATATATATATATATATATATATATATATATATATATATATATATATATATATATATATATATATATATATATACGATATGCAGATATTTCAGTTATACGACTATCAGTTTCATACGTGGAAGAAACCGGGGGGTCTGAGTAAAATAATAACAGCTGGGCGATCTCGACCTGTGAGTCATTGTTGCATGGCACGTGATCTCCATGGAGACCTAATGGGTTGTACTGGTTTTGTCGAAGGCTTGGTTAAAAAGTGACAGTGGCAGAAAATAACTAAATGACAACACATACCTTTCAGTCAAAACTTTGGAACCCTGTGAATAAACAGAACAGGTACATATTTAAGAACAGTATCAAAAATTGAAACGTGCATAGATGCTATCCAGCTTATCACAGAATGATATGTGGAGAGACTTGGTATGCCCCATAAGCAGCACAACAGCTGTTCTCATGTATTATCTGTCCTGAGCGTCCTTGACGCAGACGGATAGGTTAGATTTCAACTATGCATCTCCCAAGTGCACTCGATGTCTGTGTCCGGAAAGTCATTGTTTGAATATTTTGTTGTTTCAAAAGACAGATCTTTGTTAACTTTCCTCATCTCCTAAGCATTTACCTGTAAAAATTTCACGTCTGTTGAGGATAATAAATCCTTAGAGGCCTGCTGCATCCTCTCAAGCTCCTCTTCCAGAATTGATAGATGCTTGACGCTGGCACCACATTGCACACTCCAGTCTGAATGTCGGGTTTTCACAGTCTCAAGCGCGCTTGTCTTCCAGCTGTTCAGTGCCTCTAAGGCAGCGCTAGAAGCACTCTGAATGGCCTTTGTGTGAAGGTCGTGGTTTTCCTGAAAACAGTAACATCGTCTTGCTGGATTTGTTCAATTATTTTTTTTAATTGTTGTTCTGCGCCAATTTTCCCACCTATATTGGGTTTTAGTAGGGTTTTACTCTGTATCCAAAATGTATTTATTTATTTATTTGATTGGTGTTTTACGCCGTACTCAAGAATATTTCACTTATACGACGGCGCCCAGCATTATGGTGGGTGGAAACCAGGCAGAGCACGGGGGAAAACCACGACCATCCGCAGGTTACTGCCAGACCTTCCCACGTACGGCCGGAGAGGAAGCCAGCATAAGCTGGTCTTGAACCCACAGCGACCGCATTGGTGAGAGGCTTCTGGGTCACTACGCTACGCTAGCGCGCTAACCGACTCTAACGAGTCCAAAATGTATGTGTCCAAACGGACATTCGTTTACCAGTCATCAACCATTATGGACGTTCCCTGACATGTCATACATTTGTTTGTTTACTTATGATTGTAAACTTTATTTGATTGGTGTTTTACGTTGTACTCAAGAATATTTCACTTATACGACGCCAGCATTACGGTGGGTGGAAACCGGGCAGAGCCCGGGGGCAACCCACGACCATCTGCAGGTTGCTG
The DNA here is from genome assembly GCF_032854445.1 of Liolophura sinensis. NCBI lineage: Eukaryota > Metazoa > Mollusca > Polyplacophora > Chitonida > Chitonidae > Liolophura > Liolophura sinensis. The sequence continues at coordinate 9,779,143 of NC_088307.1, forward strand.
GAAGACAAATTGAGGCATTGGCGTTAAGTTTAAAACCAATAACCGTAACCTCAATGTTATAATAAATCTTGACCTCGCAACAAACATTTGCATACCAATCGTCAAAGATAACGGACTTTCCAGGACCTCAATGCCAATTTCCAAAATAAAGTTCAACACAAACCACCAAAGAGTGAGTGAGTGCTTGGGGTTTAACGTCGTACTCTACAATTTTTTAGTCATATGACGACGAAGGAATCCTTAGAGTGCATGTAATGTGCCTCCTTGTTGCAGGACAGAGTCCAAGAAACTTAAAGAAAGAGAGGAGGGATTTGATGGAATATCCTTGACACATTTCATTTTCATAGTAAGAACTTGTGACGTTGACTGAAATCATTACATAAAACACTCAGGGTGTCACGGATGCCTCAACTGATAAAGGTCGTTTCAGAATATTATAATACATACCGGTAATATATATACACTTCGAGATAAAGATACACAACGTCCCTACATTAAATTAACACATGACATGATAAATCCCGTACGCACAAACTATATATACATGTATGACAATTTATCCTTAAATCGGATATGACGTGACATAATTGTATACTTTTTATACCTAATTTAACAGCTCTATTCTTTGAATACAGAAGGTTCACTGAAAACATTATACTATACACATAATTAAGAAATAACTAGTTATGCAGAAAGAAAATTAAAGTGAGTATTCGAACGGTGAGTTATTTTTGTTGAAAATACCAACCTGGATATTGTTTTGAATCCCTTTAAATCCAGAAAGGCACCTTTTTATTTCTTTAGCGGATTTTTCCAGACCGCCGGTTTTATCCAAAAACGTTGCCTGTAATGTAGAGAAATGAAACAGCGGGATCAGGTCAATACGCCCTCTAGCAAGAGCGCCCTTTACCTAAACACCCTCCACCTAAGTACCAGCGGTTCAACGTGTGTTGACGGTCAGTCAGCGAGCGCCATGTACGCGTCCCTATAAGCCTAGGGATTTTTGGAAGTACGTGACAACCATCAGTAGACCTAACTGTGTAATCTGTATCAGAAATATCAAGTCCTCAACGGATCGCATTTCTTTACACAACACCATATAGAATATATATTCTTCTGTAAGTAAATATACTTATATATATATAACACATATAGAATCTATACAATATGATCAAAGCCATTGCGGCTAGCTTGAACATTCATTATAATATAGAGGATGGTAAGGTAGAAGGTCTTCTAGCTTAAGGGCGTTCTGACTGTAGTTCGAAACAGTCACCAGTACATAAGCTACACAGATTTCTTAAGTGTTGAGGACAAACATAATTTAACCAATGAGGACCGTCTGAAGGAATCTAACTTCAGTTGATAACGACAGATTTATTTTAGGAATCAAGAAGTAGAAACAGATATTCGGATATCAGGTAACAACCATGATTGATATTCCGGGAGAACATTAGTAAGGCCAGTTTCCAAAGCAACTCTGAATACAAACCAGCAAACAAATAAGAAAGTTTACAAAGTAAGAAATTATGACGGATTCTTACAAAGACAAGCAGTCAACAGCTTCAATGATGACGGAATGACGCCAGAAATGTTCCTAAATGCGAATTATTTAAACCAGTATTCAAATCGTGTACCATGCAAGTTTACAAAGTTGTCAATTTTCAAAATATGTATTTTAGCTGCGCTTTGATAACAAATTGTTCATATATGCAACGTGACGATCTAATTCAACACCATGAATATACTCCCACCTAGTCCAGTTATGAAGCAGAGCGCCCTGAGAGTCTGGAGAGTCCGGGTGTATTTATTCACAGAAGAACTGTACTGATTGTAAAAGTCAAAGAGGAATTTTTTGTATTACCTTTTCTTTCTCCGTAGCCGAAACAATATCCCTGACTTTATGCTCCGGATGTTCAACCACACATCCCAAACAGAGCAGCATCCGACACGTCACACAGTACAGACTCATCGCCTGATCGTGTTGGTCACATGTTGACTCTGTGCTTAATTGGGAATTGTTCTTTTCTTGATCCTTCATGTTTCCTTGGGAAAGGTGTTCCTCTGATGTAATCAGGCGGTGTTGCTTCAGTGAGCCCTTCATCGGATGATAAGCCGAGAGACAGTCATCACAGTAGAGCAAACGGCAGTAACAGCAATACTTGACGGCTTTTGACTTGTTGTCTTCTTCGCAGACAGCACAATGCGGGATGATGTTGTCTTCAACCTTTGCATCGGATGAGAACCTTTCCACAATTTCTGCAAGCTGAAAGTTGAGCGGCAAACCAGCCACACCGTCTGTCCCCAAGCTAATAGGTGCTCGACAAACAGGGCAATGTATCACATGACGAACGTCCTCACCCTCCGGGCTGCAGGTGGTTTGCTCGCCTGTCACACCAGATTTAGACTTCTCAGCGACGGAACGAATACATTCCTTGCAAAAACTATGTTGACATGATAAAACCACAGGTTCTCGAAACATTTGGACGCAAACTGAACAGGTGAGAACTTCTTCCAGGTTCTGCTTGTTTTCAGACATTACTGCGTTTCCTGGTAAATAAATTGTAAACTGAAGCGTAAATTTACTAAAAATTGTCCCTGTTCTCATCTACAAATAATAGAAAAATAAGAATAAAAACATGAAGAAAACAAACTAAAACAACGTTCAAATAAAGACGAGAACGATTAAACTGGCAAAAACACAACTCAAGTTTTAAGCTAGATGTCTCCAGAGACATGATGTACAATACTATTTATAATTAAGTTGTTAGTTGCATCAGTTTACTTGTACTGATTTAATATTTTTGACTGTTGTGTAACACCATATTTCAGAATTAAATACAAATTTCAAATCTAACAAATGAATTTCATAAAGCTTTAAAATGATTTTATAAAGCTTTAAAATTATTTTATCAAGCTTTGAAAAATAATTTGCAAAGCTTTAAAAACTCATTTTCAAGTTTTAAAAATCATTTTAAAGGCTTTAAATTTACCGAATAAAATGACCAATATTCGTACATTAATAAATGATGCAATAGAGATGATTATTAAAACCATTTTCAAAGTATAAACCAATGAGTAATTATCACTTTGTCACGCCGTGTGTTAATATGCATGATACGGTAATAACACAGACCACACGCTTCTAAAGTAGTACATGTGTTTAAAATCAAAGTTTTGTACTTTCTGTGTTGTCTAACATTTCATTAAACGAGATTGAACCCCAAAATTGTATTTATTTATTTATTTGTTTGATTGGTGTTTTACGCCGTACTCAAGAATATTTCACTTATACGACGGCGGCCAGCATTATGGTGGGAGGAAACCGGGCAGAGCCCGGGGGAAAGCCACGACCATCGTCAGGTTGCTGGCAGACTTACCCACGTACGGCCGGAGAGGAAGCCTGCATGAGCTGGACTTGAACTCACAGCGACAACATTGGTGAGAGTCTCCTGGGTCATTACGCTGCGCTAGCTCGCTAACCGACTGAGTCACGGAGGCCCCCCCAAAACTGTATAAGTAGTTGTTCTACCAAACATTATGGTCTGTCAGCAACCTGCGGATGGTCGTGGGTTTCCCTTGGGCTCTGCCCGGTTTCCATCTACCATAATGCTGGCCGCCGTCGTATAAGTAAAATATTCTTGAGTACGCCGTAAAACACCAATCAAATAAATAAATAAATACCAAACATTATATGAGAAGACAAATGTTTAGACTGTGTGGGTTTTATACTGGTACACATGCACTGAAGTGTTTTAGTTCAGCTTGGAAGAGTTTGATTGCAGAAAAAGTATTTATTCAGTGCTTCAGTGCTTTATACATGTATGAAAAACGAAAGCTCGTTAACTTATCAGTGATCCAGGAAAAAGACTTTGGAAGATGTGATGGATGTTATTTTAAATAAATCTGAAACAGAACTGCAGCCAGTATAGACCCTTGTGTCTCTGTTCGGGGACATGTCCAATACCTTCACAATTTACAATTTTTAAGACAAAATATAAAACAATATAGCACAGAGAAAAAAAACAGAGCAGCGATGACAGTGTGATAGCTGGCACATAGTCACACATAACAGGTGAAATGCGGTCTCTTGTCAATTTACCGCAGAGAGGGCTTTACTCAAACTGTTCATGTAAATGCTTAAATAGTAGCAAATTATACGCCCCCCCCCCCACTCCATGGCTTAAACAGATTTAGGTAAAAAAAAATAATTGTAGAGATGAAATAACCAATATCAACGTCTCCCAACAAATTTTAATAAACCCAAATGTTTTGGGGAAATAAATACTGTAGCTTACGACCTGTCTCCCAGCTAACACCATATCTCATAGATGACAACAACTGATCGAGCTACAAGGTCATACACGTCAGGTCAAATGAAAACCTTTTCTATGACGTCATTCAAGCTAACAGAAACGCTGTCGAGCAGCAATAACTTACACAACATCGGAAGTGACATCATACACACAACCTTAGCTCATATCTGTCCAATCACAAGCTGAGATGATGGGGATTGTTCTGCCAACCAACTCCTGGCTTTCCAGGGTAGCCTCCATGGCAGTGTTGGTGTTGACGCGCGACGCAACGCACTCGCCACAACTGAACAGGGAGATAACTCAGCACTAGGACCTGGGATAGTTCTACAAGCTGAGAGTATTGCCCCCTTGGCCAGGTTAGCCGAAACACTCTTACCTAGCTGACTTTATAAAAATTAAAAAAAAAAAAAAACCTCGTTAAAAAAAAAAGTTAAAATCTCGAGCAGATGCTACGTAGGCTGTTACGCACTTAACAAAAAAAAAAAGGCGCGCCACATCGCAATTTAAATGTGATCTTATGAGAAGGTCTCTTCCTGTGACTGTACAATACGGTACCGGTAGGCCTATATATGAAAATTCATGAGATGAAGTATTAACGGACGCTGTCCGTTAATCGGTGAAAATCGGTGGAAATCGGTGGAAATCGGTGAACACCCTTGAACTGCCCCGAGGCCCGGGAACCGTGTTGCTACAAGTGTGGACATGGTGGCAGGTACACAGATACTGCATGGCTTCCTCGGGTCAGCTAAGTGCCCCCTCCGCACCGTCACACCCGCCCCCATTCGCCCTGTTTTCACACCACCGTCCCGTTCGCTCTGTCCCCCTACAGAGTTCTTTTTAAACAGGGATCATCGTTGACGTTACCGCCGCCAGCTACTTAATTTTCGGACTGATCGCTGGGGCCTGACGAAAACTATACCTTGAAAACTATACCCCTCCCCCATGTGAAAGTTGAAAAATTTATTTTTTTACTGTTATATGCTATTACACATGATAATCTGCACATAAACAAATAAAAACAAAGTGTTTCATGTATCATTTAACTAAGTAAACCCTTAACTACCATACCGATGTATGTTGTAGAGATATAAAGTACACTTAGCCTTGGGCTACTTAACATTTAGTATGCTTCATGAAATTGACCCCTGTTCTCTTTTGCATTATTTTCATTTGAAATGACTGTACAATACGGTACTGGTATATGTGATAATTCATAAGATGAAGTTTTAATGGACACTGTCCGTGACAATATGTTTTTGTTGTACAAAGGTTAAACCGGGTTTCTTCTGGTCAACTAAGCAATTCCATGGTCTCTTTTTGCATTATTTTAATGCCATACATGTACTAAAAAGGGCTTGCAGTGGTATGAGTATGGCCGGTTGCAGAAGGAATGCGCAATCTGCTAATTCTCTTGATCTAAGCCTGAAGCCGAACCAACGAGAGTAGAATTCATAACTGTCAATCTGTCAACAGCTACTGTGTGAATTTCAACCGGTCGACCATGACGGTATAACAACTAATTTATTTTGAAAGAGTGAGTGAGTGAGTGCTTGGGGTTTAACGTCGTACTCAACAATTTTTCAGTCATAGGACGACGAAGGAATCATTAGGGTGCATGTACGTGTAATGTGCCTCCTTGTTGCAGGACGGATTTCCACCGCTCTTTTATTTAGTGCTGCTTCACTGAGACGACTTACCGAAGGCAAGTAAGCCGCCCCGCCCGAGCCATTATACTGATACAGGTCAACCAGTCGTTGCACTATCCCCTTCATGCTGAACGCCAAGTGAGGAAGTTACAACTTCCTCTTTTAAAGTCTTAGGTGTGACTCGATTAAGGATTGGCCCTGGATCTACAGGTCCCGAAGCGGACGCTCTACCAACTGTGCTATCCGGGCCGGTATATTTTGAAAGAGGATAGGATTTCCAGCACATGTCATTAATAAATTTAATTGGCGTTAAACGCTAGTTCTATATGGGTAGATTAAACCGGAGTGCTGGGCATAAACCACCGATCTTTGACAACTTAGTGAAGAGCTTGTCCTCACATGATGCATCGATATGTACAGTATATTGATGGAAGACAAATGATGTACAACAATCACGGGACTGCGCAAATGCATACACAAACGTCATATACCGCTTATTGTCGCTTATTCCACTGTGCTAGTCGGCATATCGGAACTTCAAAATCCGTGGAACCTTCTGTGGAGAAACGATTGAAACGTAACAAGTGAGAACACACACAAAAAACATGACAATATATATGTAGCTGACGTGTGATATATATACATTTCCAGTCTTAGCCAGTGTTTTTCTTCGTGGGAACATGCTGCAATCCAGACTAATGACGTCTGTTATACTGCGTTTTTAAAAAACTAATTCTGCTGTACGTTACTACGTTTTAAGTATTAAAACGAACTGTCCCAATAAATTGACAGAGGCCGGATTTCGCCGGTTATACTAACGTGTGCCCATTTACCAGCTATCGTTGTCGCTCTTCTTTTACTCTCTATGCTGTAAGTCTTTCATTATAGCTCATACTATATGCATGTATGACCAGACATGTAATGTCAGCCTAATCACAACTTACCTTCAACTTCCATTAGCGTGGCTCGTGTCCTGGGCTGAAACGTGCTCTATATACCGTAGCACATATTTTAACCTCTATTATAGTTAACAGCGTTACAGTTCCAGCGACACGCATGTGATATTTTCTTTTCAACAACAGTTTATTGAACAAGGAAAAATCAATCGGCGAGGTCTTGAATTGACTGGTTCTGTATGTGACATTCAGTCTAAAAGACCAACTACTCAGATATTTCTCCAAGCAAGCAAGCCACACTATTATTAACCACGGCGACAACGTAGGTGTGCCAAGATTTTTATGGGCTTCGTTGTATCACCTACTTATTTCGTGGTCGTCAAGCCACAGAATACGAACGTGCGACTATCCAACTATATATGACGGAGTATGAGTATACTTAACATTATTTATTTATTTATTTATTTATTTGATTGGTGTCTTACGCCGTACTCAAGAATATCTCACTTAGGCGACGGCGGCCAGCATTATTGTGGGAAGAAACGGGGCATAACCCGGGGGAAACCCACAACCATCCGCAGGTTGCTGATCCACCTTCCCACCGTACGGCCATACTTAACATTAACACTCTGGACATGGATCATAGTGAGAAATCATATATGATATCAGTATAAATAACATTAACAAACTGGACATGGACCATAGTGAGAAATCATATATGATATCAGTATACATAACATTAACACACTGGACATGGATCATAGTGAGAAATCATATATGATATCAGTATAAATAACATTAACAAACTGGACAAGGACCATAGTGAGAAATCATATATGATATCAGTATACATAACATTAACACACTGGATATGGATCATAGTGACAAATCATATATGATATCAGTATACATAACATTAACACACTGGACATGGATTATAGCGAAACCGGCTTTGATTTTACATATAGACTTATCGTTACAGTGAACTCAAATAGTGTCTGGCTAATTGAACTGGAAAGCACCAATAAAATGGGCACCTAGGCGATGGATGGTTGGGGGAAGTCAATGTCAAATAACTTAATGATTTTCTTATTATTTATTTATTTATTTATTTATTTCTTTGATAAGTGTTTACTCCATACTGAAGAATGTTTCATTTATACGAAAGTGACCAGCATTAGGGTAGGAGGAAACCGAGCACAGCCTGGGGAAACCCACGACCATCTGCAGGTTGCTGGAAGACATTCTCACGTACTGGCGGAGAGAAAGCCAGTGTGAGCTGGGCTTGAACTCACAGTGACCACATTGGTGAGAGCTCATTGTGCCTTACTGGTGTGCAAACCTCCTCCGATCCCTGAAAGTATCAGAGTTTCCCACACAACTGAATATTTGTAATTACTGCCAGTAGGAAGGCAAATTTAGTTGTTTCTATCAATTACTCATGATGTGAGCACCAAATCCTCTAGGTGTTTCGCTTATCATCAGTTAGAACAAAAGTACAGAGGCCAGTATGGGAGATGGTAATCGCCGAATAGTTGTCTATAAATCACTATGACACACGGGTTTTCTCCCACCATAACTCTGGCCGCCGTCGTATAAGTGAAATATTCTTGAGTGCGGCGCAAAACACCAGTCAAATAAATAAATAGCTACGACACACGAGGTATGGGTTCAATCCCAGCATTAGTCAGGCAGGGAATTTGTACATTTTCCTCTCTCTCAATGTTCGTGAGGCCTTGGTGACAATAAGTGGTTGATGAAGCATGTATGACGGTTTGTCTGGTCTACCTATTGCTGTACGTCATGTACGTGATCAGTAACCTGGGAAATGTCGGTGCAGGTTAGCGCTTGTTACTCACGCCGGTGGAGGTATGCGCTTGTTACTCACGCCGGTGGAGGTATGCGCTTGTCACTCACGCTGGTGGAGGTATGCGCTTGTTACTCACGCCGGTGGAGGTATGCGCTTGTCACTCACGCCGGTGCAGGTATGCGCTTGTTACTCACGCCGGTGCAGGTATGCGCTTGTCACTCACGCCGGTGCAGGTATGCGCTTGTTACTCACGCCGGTCTCCTTCACTCATAAACCCGACGGCCATCGTAAAAACGGACAAAAATTCTTGGACATGGTGTTTAGCCACAATCAAAAAATTAAAAAGAACAAATACTAGTATAGTGACTAGAACTACAAGGGCAGAGCAGTTCTGGTCACTTTTAAGAATTTTAGAACTTTAAACAATGAAGTATATTCCTACTAAATGGCTGCAGAAATTGGCTAATAAGAGACAGATTACCAAAGGCGGTTTGACCCAAACACAATAGGGGTGTTTCCAGTATGAACTTTTTTTATCGCTGAAGGTAAAAAAAGAGTCCTATTGTATAATGTGACCTGTCAAAAAATGTAAGGAATCTATTTTTGATCGCATTTACTATAGCATAGAAACTTTCACAAAAAGTACTTTAGAGCTGACGAACGATGAAGTAAACTGAGGAACGGTGTAGCCTCTGGAACACAGTGAAACAGGTGATGGGTAAATTACTGTAAACAAAGCCTAACAGTTTTCATACGTGACATGGTACATGGCAAAGATTGGTTTTACTTAATATATTAAAGGATAAAGGAGTTCGAACCCGAGAGTACAGTTATGAACAGAAAGGTAACTTCAGGAGCGATGATACAATTGTTTTGGCGATCAGTTCAACAGTAACACTAGCTATAGTGCCATGAATTCTGAATCAAAGGAAATCATAAACAAAAGCTACTAAAGGGGGTCATGTTCATTATCTAACGTCTTTAAATTGTTCGGTATTTTTGCTTAATGGGGATTTATCCTCATTTTCAACGATTTATCGGCAGTATCACAACTCCGTCGCCTTTAGTAGACTGGATGCAATGCGTATAGTGCTGTATCACTGGAATGCCATACTGAAGATACCAGACATGATGCCCCAGCGTCGGTCTTTACCTCTTCTGCTGAGTGCCAAGAGAGACATAGAACCAATGGGGGAGTTAAGCGTTAGAACACTTTTAAAGGTTAAAAAAAAACTGTTTCATGTGACTTGTTAGGCAACAATTTTGATTACATGCATTATAGCATGGGCGTCTGATTAAAGTTTTACAAGAGGTAATTTATAGAGTAAACGAACGAAGGAGAATATCGAGGAGCTGAAGATCAGTAAATTTGAGGAGTTCTCCCAGGATAGAGGTGTCATTTGTACCTCTGGATCACGGTGAGACGATCGGTAAATTAATATCAACAAAGCTGGTCTATGATACAGTATTGGTGTTTTTACCTTTGACGACAAAAGAGTTCCAACTCGAAACTCACCTATAGTAAAATTTTAGGTAACCTCACCGGGACTGAACCCAGGACCTAATATTTACGAAACCTGCCCTTGTCTTCAATATAGCTGCCTTGTATCTAACACCAAGTGCTGCTATATTACCGACCGCAAACCGTGCCGTAAACTACACACACTCTAATAGAACTCTTTTACCCTTGAAGGTAGAGAAAGGTCAACTGTATCATGTGACCTGTCAAAAAGTTTTGATCCCATTCATTATAACATGGGCGTCTGTAAAAAGTATCATGAAAACCAATTTAGAGTAGACGAATCAAAGAGAAGTTGATAATCTGAACGTTTTGCGAACTAGAAAAGTTCCTAAAGAAAGATGTGTCATTTGTGCTTCTGGAAAAGGGGGAGACTTGTGAGGAGTAAATCATTTTTCAACAATATATTGCCTAATATTTTTCACCATTCACATGGCACAGTAGGACTGTCCTTACCTTCGACGACACAAGAGTTCCAACTCGAAAACCCCTTACTGACCACTGATTGCTTCTTGGTAACAGACTTTTGAAAGTTTCAGGATTTGAAAAATCCAGAAAAATTTGCTTTTTTATGGGTCAGTTATCTCGTGAGCACGACGTATTTTAAAAGAACATAACTGACACTTTGAAAGTTGTGTGTGTGTGTGTTTTTTTTTCTTTTTAAATGTTTTTTTTTCAACCATGTGACTTTTGCGGCTCCTTATTTAGAAGTTAAGCCCGGTATTAACTTTAGTCTGGACCAAGTGTCATTAGTTCTGTATTAGACCAAGACTGGTATTAAGACTTAAGTCAGACTTAACTTATAATACACCTTTGAACAACCGACCCCTGTAGTCTTTCATATTAAAGGATGCATAAAACGCTTGGTTATTATTTATTAGTATGGTGTGGCCTAAACAAATAAAACTAAAGAAAAAGTTTATGTTTCCTCTTGGGGCGTAAAAATGTCTTTAAGTTTTCGAAAGTCTCCAGCGGTCATAAGGGAAATTATGCATCCTGTTAACGGTGATAGCTGTCAAAACAACTTTGTTGAGGGAAGAGCCCGAATTATGGACGCCAAGCTGATCCTGAGTTCCCAGTAGGACGTCATTTCCGAATATTTCTAGCGTAATGACCCAGGAGTCTCTCACCAATGCGGTGAGAGGAGATAAATAAATAAATAAATAAATAAATAAAATACAGCATTATGAGTAATTCTATTCATTCATTCATTTATTTGATTGGTGTTTTACACCGTACTCAAAAATATATCACTTATATGACGGCGGCTATCATTATAGTGGGAGAAAAACGGTCAGAACGTTGGGGAAACCCACAACCATCCGCAGGCAGCTGTCAGACCTTCCCACGTACGACTGGAAAGTAAGCAGGCATGAGCTTGACTTGAACCCACAGCGACTAAGTAATTCCAGATCAGTGACGTCGTCTAATAAAGTGCAATTAACATCACTGTAATTTTTTTCCCTAATTTTGCTTAAGCCGTGCCGATAGGGGGCGTGTAATTTACTACATGAACACTTACAGTAATACTCTGACTGCACTGTCTTGACTAGAGACCGTATTTCACCGGTCACGTGTGATCACTTTCCTGCTATCATCGGTGCTCTGGTTTTAGTCCTCGTCTTTTTTGGGCATACCTTTCCACATTTTCCCTAAAACCACACTCTTTTTAACACCTTTTGATATATGTGTTTAGGTTTTGATTCAGGAGAAGAAAGTTTATACGATCGTTAAGCAGAGGTTAACGCACAGCGGCGAATCGATGGAGCTGGAAAGTGAAAGTGAAAGCAGGATATGTAATACTGTTACAAAAACTTGCTTAAACATACGACGTATTTGTTAAGTTGAAGGTCACGCATATAAATAAAGGTAAATTACTCCCTCGTGCTGTCAATTAATGATATTTATTTTATTCTTTCACGATATTTTAATTATATTATTATGCAACGAGACTTACAGTAGTTTGATAGACATATATATGTGCAAATTTTAAAACGAAGGGAAGTAATTCATCAGTGGTTCGTTCATTTTTCCGTATTAAACACATAACCACGCTAAAACTCTTCTGGGCGGAACGAATTCTCTTCGCGCGTGCAGAACTTGGAGATTGTCAATCATCATGACGTCGCCGGATTTCCAGTCCATGTCAGACGCACACTCGCACAGCGTTTCATCCAAAATGTCCATTACTTCCGGTTTCATGTAAGTCCCATCACTCAGGTAAACAGATTTTTCCGGAACGTTCCGCGAGTCCACGTAAGCCCTGTAGGCGTTGATAATGGCGTTATGCCACATTTTGAGGCCATTGTTAGGGTTGATTCTGACACCAGGCATGATGTCGGTGATGGTTTTAACGGAACCGTCCGGCATCCATTCAAACGTCGTGCCTAACTCTTTGGCTTTGCTCTCCGCCTCTTCACGCGTCTTGCTGAGGTACGTTGACTGCCACCCTCGGCCAATGGCGGACTCGTTGTCATCGCCATCAGGTAAAACTCGTAGATAGCGAACACCTTTCTCTTCCAAATCTTTCACGAACTCGGGTTCCCTCTCCAGCATTTTGCGGTAGACCAAGTTCGACGGAGCCACAGACGTTTGACCGCCCTCTTTGGCGGGATATTCACAGAAGAAGAAGATGTTTTTCGGGTATTTGGGGGACTGCGCAATTTCGTGGTGGAAATCTACCAGTTTGTCCGGAGGAGACTCATTCGTTGTGAACACATCACCCACGACGGAAGTCCGCGGTGCCGCGCCACCTATGTATGGAAAGGGCTGATAATCCAACGCTTTCACAAACGCATCGAAGTCGATGGCTTTTTTGACGGGGAAATCGCGAAATACGATAACTCCGTACTTCAGCAGGATCTTTTTCAATTTGTCTCTGTTTTCTTCCAGCCACATGATGGTGCTAGGAAGATCGGTGAATGTTTTCTGATCGGTAGGGCTCAGAATCAAAGGAAATGGTTTTCCATCGTGGATTTTCTGCTGCGGTTCTGGCAGTTTAACTGTTTCCACCATTCCTCCCAGGGTGTTGATGTCTTCAAGCATGGTTCTGTGTTATCTGAAAATATCGACAGGTATACGAGCGCTACACAAGCTAGGCGCATCATTGAAGATTTACAACACACAAAAAACGCTTGTGTTGAAATTTAAGACAACTTGTATTGTTTCATTCAACACTTAAAAGTGTTACCCAACACAAACATGTGTTAAATAAATGTGAAGTACACATGTTTGTGTTATAAAGTAATACAACATAAACAAGACCGTGTCTTAATTCAACACAAGATAGATTTATGCAAATATGACACAAGAATTTTGTTGGAAAGAACACAAGTTTGTGTTCAGTCAACACATCGCTGTGAATTCCAATCCAACTAAGGCTGGCTTCCTCTCCAGCCGTACGTGGGAAGGTCTTGCAGCAACCTGCGTATGGTCGTGGGTTTTCACCGGGCTCTGCTCGGTTTCCTCCCACCATAATGCTGGTGGCCGTCGTATAAGTGAAATATTCTTGAGTACTGTGTAAAACACCAATCAAATCAAATAAATCAATCAACCCAAGTGTTTTTGGTCTGAAACACTGGCATTCATTAAGCCACCGATATACATGCATAGCTGTCTGACTTGTTTAAGTGACATTTAGAAGTTGAGTCACGAGGCTATATGGATAATACCTTGTATTTATTTTGTAAGAAAATAAACAGATAGTCTTGTTATATTATATGTTATAACGAAGTTTCACCAATATCTGTGCTTCACGCATGACAACATTTGTTTTCTGCTTTACATTTCTATTTATTTATTTACTTGATTATTGTTTTACGCCTTACTCAAGAATATTTCACGTATACGACGGCGGTCAGCATTATTGTGGGAGGAAACCTGTCAGAAACGCAGGGCCATCGGCCATCGCAGTGAGTGAGTGCTTGGGGTTTAACGTCGTACTCAACAATTTTTCAGTCACATGACGACGAAGGAATCATTAGGGTGCATGTACGTGTAATGTGCCTCCTTGTTGCAGGACGGATTTCCACCGCTCTTTTATTTAGTGCTGCTTCACTGAGACGACTTACCGAAGGCAAGTAAGCCGCCCCGCCCGAGCCAATATACTGATACGGGTCAACCAGTCGTTGCACTATCCCCTTCATGCTGAACGCCAAGCGAGGAAGTTACAACTTCCTCTTTTAAAGTCTTAGGTGTGACTCGATCAAGGATTGATCCTGGATCTACCGGCTCCGGAGCGGACGCTCTACTCGGCTCGTTGATGCCAAAAACGTCCCACATTGACAAGAGAGGATACTTAAGGTTACACATGCTCAATTCATGCAATTTGGTTAAAGAACTGAAGGGCGCTGGGCCACTGATTGGACCACACTGCAACACACTGTAATACGATATAAATTTCTGCACCGTTATCTTGCCCCTAGTTAAAATACATCAGAACTTCCTCCGTTTTTGTATAGAACTGAAAACTTTTTGGGGGGTTATCAAAGGTAACAAAATGCTATGAATTTACTTCCAGCAACCACAGCTCAAAACAGTGATTATGCCAGGTTGAATTTTTGGTCTCTTGTACAGAGAAGAGCTAGCTACATGTCTTAGGTATGACATGGCACCGTGTAAATGTTATGAGATATATATATTTTTGGAGTAGAAGTTGGTCAATTCACTGCATGAATAGTAAGGAAAGTCAATGCTCTCATATAACTACTTCAGTTACAAAACCTCTGGGTTTTGGAAAGTAGCGATACTAGTAAATGACAAGGAACGAGATCATCTGAACCGTAGTGTATTTAAACCCGTATAGAATTACAGTAACAAACGTTTTCTGTCGTTTCTACCTTTGCTTGACTGACCTTCACGTAAGAACGCACGGTGTCACTCATATCTGACGTGTAAGCCTAAATGATGCTGTGCGTTTAAAGACTCTAAAAATTCGTCATTCCAGCTTTACGCTAAGTCAAGTCTGTTTGATTCAACAGCACAAACCAAATCGAATACTTAGAGAAAAAAATCGTGAAAAGGATGTCAAAATCAAATGAAATAGCGTCAAAACTTAAAAAAATATGACCTACAATGTTTCTTGGATTTTTTTTAAGAGAAAAGGGTATTTGAAAACATTTTCGTGTGTGGTGGTATCTGTGACCAACTTTTGGTATTTATCGTTGTTGCATAATAATGTTTCTAAATAAGGATGTGATGCTTGTGTAATAAATTTATTTGAATGTAACTTTGTTGTTTGTATCGAAAAATATGCATTTAACCTAAATTATGACAATATTTATGAACATAATAAAAATATAAATATGATCCAAATTGAGGTTTAATACATTTGTTAGCTGAAAAGAACAAATTCTAGCGCAAAAATATTTATTAAACCTGTGTTACATCCTCATTTATGACATTATAAAACAAAGACTATAAATACCAAAAGTGGTCTCAAATACCCACCATACAAAAATTATTTTGTTTCTTCCTCCTTAAGGAAAATCGGGGAAAATATTGCAGGCCACATTTAAAAATAACTTTTCGCACTCTTTCATCTTAAGTTAATGTCATTTTTTATGTTTTCTCCACCTTTAAGGAATATTGTCACGCCACATTAGGCAAAATTTTTACGGAAACTGAGGAAGATTTATTTGAGTTGTCTTCAGTTGTAAAGCCTAAACAGTGTTATTTATCGTAAATCCATTTAAGCCCGGGATCTGGTTTGTATCATGTGATATTGTAATATTTCCTTTTAGTCTATACTGGGAGACAAATTAGCGAAATTTGGGGCAAGTTGGCCTACATTTTAATAATCATTCAATTTGTAACCATGGTTTAATCAGGGTGGAGAAAATGAATCAAAATTACTATACAATATACCGTACACATGACTACATCACTGGAGTCATGGTACGCCATGGCACGTGGGAAAGTTCGTCAGTAACTTGCTAGAGGTAGGTGGTTTAAACCGCGTACTCCGGTTTACCTAAACCCCAAAATCGACCGCCATGGTATAAGTGAAAAATACCTGAGCATGACGTTAAAGGACTATAACAATTAAACTATCAATTAATCATTCATTCCATCAATCAATCACTACAGTTATGGTTCTGTGTCCTTTTAGAGTAAGGTTATGGTTTCTTAGTACAAAAAGCAATAACTAGCGCATACCTGTAAAAGGTGTATATTGATATTGAGAAGATTCTCCAGCCGTCAGCGACCCGCTCTCAATCAGGATTCTGGCGGTTACACCAACAATAATGCTTCACTTATAAAATACAAGTGTTACATTTCAGGTAAGAGTTGACGTTGACGATTCTGCGCATGGCCGATCTACATCTGAGCTGTGTTGAGGTCCACACTGTTCGACATGTAGATAAAGATCTAGAGCAATTTATGATAGATCGACGATAAGTGTGGTCACTGTTCAGACGTAGACACTTAAAGTTGGTACACTTTGTACGGCACAAGGATTAGCCTTTAATTGCCCAATGTATATAATGTAATGTTATAGTATTTGAAAATTCGACACCCTCAAAAGTCATATTGACCTTTCCTTTCGAGATAAGAGCGTTGAACCAAATCTGTCAAACTGTAACCTTTTTTTTTCAGCCGCAGTAAACAAATGACCCACATAATCAGGTCTATACAAGCAGGCCTATCCGTATGGCGAGCATACTGACAAACAGCCATGTCAAGCTTTATTATGGCTCGCAATAACGTTAATTGGCACTAATATGGCGTTCTTAGGCCACCTGTACATCACACGCAGAAAAGTTCGTCAGTTCCTTGTCAAAAGTCCGTGGTTTACTCCGGGTATTCCGGTTTTTGTTACTGTCGTACAATATAATGTAGAATTGTTGCACTTGTTGGTGCTAGCCCTTTTCTTTTGTAATCTCGTTTGTAACTTTTCCAGCTTGTTATATTAGCCATATTACTGGAGGACAACTTTCCGCCTGGAAACTTCATGTAACACCACGCAAAGGAGATGCATCGACCGTTCTTTGACACTAAAGCCCCGATAGCAATGGAAGAAAAGGATTTCTGAAAATGGACTGCCTTAGAGTGGGATTCACCGCGATCTCTTCACAAAGCGGAGCAAGTATTGCGCCTGATGGAACACCAGTGCCTTCTATATTCTTGAATAACGATACCTCTGATTTCAGTAAAAACACAAGTGATGAGGAATAATCATCTCTGCCATTTGATCTTAAAATATTGATTTATTTGATTTGTATTTTATGCCGTACTAAAGAATATTTCACTTATAGGACGGTGGCTAGCATTATTGTGAGAGAAAACCTTAGAGCCTCGGAGAGCAACCCATGGTCATCCGCAGGTTGCTATAAGACCTTCCCATCTACGGCCGGAGAGGAAGCCAGCATGAGCTGGATTTGATCTCACAACTTAATAGAGATCATCGTATATTAATGGTTCTAACCCAAATAACATCCCTGCTACATGACTATTCGTCGTCGTCACACAAATGTGAATTTTACAGCACAGTATGTCCACATCTATCGAAAGTTTTAGTATCTGTTACGAATTTTCTTTAAAGTTCAAAGGAGAACGTTGGCACGTGGTTGCTGAACGTTGTACGGACGCTAAGTCTAATGACCCAAATAATACGACCTTCACGAACAGTTTCTCGTCTTCGCTGCATGGAGCGATAAGAGTTATCTCCACTTCAAGGCTTCACTCTGAACTTACATGATGTTTACCTAATATGCCAGCCAACTTTTTTAAGTGGTGCACCAGTACGCATGCTCAGAACGAGTCATTTAGTCTTGTATTATATAGTATTATGCATAAACCAGGATTCTGCTGGTGGACTGATCATCCCCGAGGCCTTGTCCCTTTGCAATGTTTTAGTGTGATTGTATGTTAAATGTGATGAAAATACAGCATTTTGTGTAATTCTAGACCAGTGACGACTGATAAATTACAATTAACATCACAGCATTTTTTCATCTAATTCTGCTTAAGCCATGGTGCTAGGGGGGGGTGTGTGTAACTTGCTGCTATTTAAGCATTTGCATGTGCAGTTAGAATAAAACCCTGTTTGAGGTAAATTGAAAAATGGCCGTATTTCATTGGTTACGTGTGACAATTTTCCAGCTATCACACCGTCGTCGCTGCTCTGGATTTACACTTTGCGCTGTTCGTCGTCATATGACTGAAAAATTGTTGAGCACGACGTTAAACCCCAAGCACTCACTCACTCACTCGGCGCTATTATAAGTTTAGGGTAAACAAAAGTACATTACCATTTAAGTCTATGCTCGGTTATAGTTTTTTATCTGTGTTTTTGTTCTGAGTTTAAAGACTTAAAACTGTGGTTGCACCTATGTAACATTTCAGTTTGCCCTAGATATATTTAAGCTAATTGAATTATCGTATGATTTGTCACGACAGCGTTTCCTTGAAGTAGGACGAGCTCAGATTGGCCTATTTCGTGGTATAAAGACACCTCAAGGAGTTCGTATACGTATTGTTAAAGAAAAACATTTTGTTTGCTGTTTGTCGAAATCATGGTCTCCATATCACCATAAATAGAACTCAAAATCAGGTTGTAAATAATAAGCCTATATACACAAGAGAGTCGCTTGTAGACAGCCACGTCTTAGTTGATCTCTTAATTTTGACCAATCGTCTTACCTCCATTTTTAATGTTCCGGACAATATAACTATAGTCGGTTGTTTTCTGCTTTCGGGGTACTTGGGACCAAACCATGTGCAATCAATACCCTATTAGCACTTCCGTTTCTCGGGAAGGAATTCTGTGTATTTTAGGGAGTAAAGTCTTTTTTCACTGCCAGCCGGCTACTTTTGGTACATACGGGTGCATGTTTGGTATGAAAATGATGAAAATTGACGAAATTGTCTAATGATGAAAGTTTGAAATTTTAGGCGAGAGAACACAGGGAGACAAGTTTTGATGAGGCTGTTAGTCACGATCGTTTGGTGTTGATAGCCCCCCTCCCCCCCCCCCCCCCCCCAGCTACCGGCAGAGAAAGATGCAGATTTTGACGGCCAGCATTATGTCAATATTTTTATGGCTACTTTCTCACAGGCATACACCAAAGCTTATTGGCCACAGAATGTTTGGGACTGAGTTACAGCATTAAACGATAATATTGTCGCTTATGGAAAAATTAATAGAGGTTTGAGGCCATATTATTTACCTAGAGCATTAGAGAGCTCAGTTCCATGGGTGATAACACAGTGGCTGCTCTCAGAACGTTAGAAGACTTTTACTTAGATTTTATATAATATTTTTGATTGAGACCAATTGCTTCTATTATTTCTATTATTACAGTGAAATGTAGTAAATTTCGTGAGTTCGGGCCAGTACTTTGAACTAATCGTCGTCGTATAGGCCTACGTCACAAATGTGTGCGTATTGCGTTAAACACCAGTCAAAAAAGGAATCAAACAGCCTACCATGAAACCACAAACAAACTCCTTTAATCAAGCGAAGCGTAAACATGTGTTGTTGGAAATTAGTTTTTGTCACAGGTAGGTCTTAACGAATGAATGGATGCTTATGGCTTCGCGCCACTAAAGCACTATTTCAGCCCTATCATGGCGATAGTGAGTGAGTGAGTCCTTGAGGGTTAACGTCCTACTTAAAAATTTTTCAGTCATATGACAACGAAGGAGTCCTTAGTGTGCGTGTACGTGTAATGTGCCTCCTTTTCGAAGGACGGATTTCCACCGCTCTTTTATCCAGCGCTGCTTTACTCAGACAACTTACCGAAGGCAAGTAAGTTGCCCCGCTTGAGCCATTACACTGATACGGTCAAACAGTCGTTGCACTATCCCCTCAATGCTGAACGTCATGCTGGCTTCCTCTCCGGCCGTAAGTGAGAAGGTCTTTCAGGAACCTGCGGATGGTCGTGGTTTCCCCCGGGCTCTGCTCTGTTTCCTCCCACCGTAATGCTGGCCGTTGTCGTATAAGTGAAATATTCTTGAGTACGGCGTAAAAACACCAATCAAATCAAATCAATGCTGAACGCCAAGCGAAGGAGTTACCTCCTCTTTTTTAAGGTTTTAGGTGTGACCCGGCCCAGGATTGATCTACCGGCTCTGAAGCGTACCATGGCGATAATCATGAAGAGTAAATGCTACAGATCGCAATATGCTCTTAACGGAAGTACAATAGATTAAGTCTTCGTAAAATGAAAGGTGTTTTATAAAACACGTAAACTTTTTATTCAGGCTCGAAAAAATGAATCAAATGTTAATGCATCATTGTACACCATTAGGCACAGCTCAATAGATGCCCGCATCTGTCTTTTATACACAGATGAAAGTTGTCTCCCCTGACTTGGCTTCTTTCACTAAAATACCGCATAATAATAAGAACGTCCTAAACAAATTTTATTAACAACGACTCCGCACCATCGTGTTTAAATATCTGACTAGATTTATTACACACATAAACAGTTACATATGTACACTTAGGTTAACCTTCTTTAAATACTTCTTTCTTGGTGAATAGTGAAATAAAATAACAACGTGTCTTTTATTCAATTCTTAGTATGGACGTTGATATTTTATTTAACATCATATCTTTCATTATTCAGTATTAAAAACGAAAGGGATACATCAAAGGTGAACAATGTCAGTATTAAAAAATATAAATAAACAAAATAAGTTAAAGAATTCAAGTGCTTTACATACATTTGTCCTTTCTTGGAAGTAACGGGTTATGGAATGTACATACACTTTTGATACACGTTGATTTGGTGTCGCTAAGTTTTCTATAAGTGTACACAGAGGTCTAATACTATTCAGTCCCATCCACGTCCCAATGACACCCAAGAAACTATGGCACATGTCTCCGCATGAAAAAGAAGTTCTGCCAAAAGAGTGAAGTACCTAACCTCTGCAGCTTTGGCCTATTCACATTTTTTTACGTGAAATAGACGAAGAATTGCCGTAGAATTGTACAGGTTCCAACAGCAAATATTCCGCACTGCAAAACATATTAGAAAACGCTGGACACCCTTACTTACTGGTCAGACGTTTAAAACTACTGACTACAGTTGGCATATTTTAACAGACGTTCTTTTAAGAAGGGCACAGGAGTAAAAATTCTATAAGATCAAAAAAAAAAAATAAAAAAATAAAATAAAAAAATAAAAAAAGAAATAATGCGAAAAACCAAATTACCATCCCGACTCTCATTATGTCGATTTAAGCTATAATAAATATTTTTAAGCTAGTTTTCTCCATTTAGAACTTGATTTCTGCTTTCGAATTTGAAAATGTATTTGAGTGGCACTAATTTACAGTCAAAAGATACCAGCAGATTTATTCTATCGAACTATTATATCAAATGGTGCATGTGCCACGTGCGTTAAAGATGTGTAAAAGCAATAGGAGCCACCGAGTTGGCAGTCAGCACGTTAGTTGGTTGTTGTGTAAGGTTTCTTTATTTTCTGTTTTAGTTTTTTTCTTTTTCTTGGAATTTAAACAGGCGTTATACATTCGGTGCCTCCGACTGACGAAGCACAGCATTTCAATGTCCCCGGACACTGACCATCGTTACGACAATTCCTGTACCCAAATGTTTCTCTGGATGGGATTTCCTTTGTTTTGAACCAAAATCTGCCATTAGGAACGACATACAGGGGATTCACGGCTGGCTGACTTGGGCAGCTGCCGTCTTTCTGTGTCGTGGGTGGGAACGGTTGCGATCTCAAACATCGCATTCCGCAACCGTACTCGCAACACTTCATATCAGTACCGCATTCGGAATCCGCCGTACAGTTGACGGTACAGGGCAGCAGAACATGAGGTTCAACGTAAGGGCAGTGTCCAGGATTCAACCTCGGCGCGTCGCTGAACGAAGGCGCAGCGCACTGCGAGCTGCATCCCGCTGCGCAGCACTTCTGGTTGCCTGGACAATTCGAATCGCTGGAGCAGCGACGGATGCATACCGGAGATGTGCTGGTTAATGCAGGACAAGCTCCATCCTTCATCGCTGAGTCCTGGGCAGGAGCACTGCACTGAACGGCATTCCCTATACGGCAGCACTTTTCGGCACCGGGACAGGCATAGTCAGATATACACTGGATTGTGTCTGGCCGTCCTCGGGCATCTTGAGATGACGGACAATCGCCCGTTTTTCTTTGCGCCTGAGGGGCGGCTTCAGGAGCCATACATCTCATCGAACACTGACCGAAGGAGCAGCATTTCGTATCTCCAGCACAGGAGTAATCAGACGAACATGTCTGCAGGCACATAGTGGAGACATTAGGGTTGACGAACGGACAGAATCCCAGTTTAACGCCAGGATGGTTCGCATTTGGGTCCACACAGCTCATTCCACAACTTAGTTGACAGCACTTCTTGTTGCCCGAGCAGGATCCATCGGACGTGCACGGTTCGTCGCATTGAAGGTTAGTGGTGGAGGCAGGGCAATAACCGTCTTTGGATATCGCCGGTGGCATAGCTACGGGGTTGTAGCATTTCCGACTGCAGCCGTTTTGGCAACACTTCATGATGCCTGGGCAGGAGTCGTCGAGCTGACAGGATTGTTGACAAGAGGAAGACAGAGAGGTAGGGATGAAGGGACAGAAGCCAGCTTTGTCTTTTGGCGGGGTTTGGTTTGGCAGGACGCATTTGACGGCACATCCGACGCTGCAACACTTTTGATCTCCAGGGCACGAATCGTCCGAAGTGCAATCAACGCGGCACACAGAGGAAGCGTTCAACGAAAAGCTCGGGCAAAACCCTTCTTTTGTGGACATAGTGCTTGATTCAGGGTTGATACATCTATTGTTGCAGCCATCAAAGCAACACTTAAGTGGTTCGGGACAGGCGTGGTCCGAGTTACAGAACTCTCTAGATGACCGACATCGCTCTGCCGGAAGCTGTGGAACATTGGGGCAAACGCCGGGTCTTGGGATAGGTGGCGTGGATGTAGGGTTAACGCATTTTTGTGAGCAACTACCTTCAAAGCAGCACTTCAGATTACCACTACAACTGACGTCTGAGTTGCATGTGCGCTCGCAAGCTCCAAACGATTGTGTAGTCGCTGGACAATATCCTTCTTTCACGGTCGAGCTGGTATGGACTGCTTTCAACACAGGACGACTTACAACCTTGTCTGCAGCATTTCAGCTCGCCTGGGCAAGAAAAGTCGCTGTTACAGTAATGACCGCAGTCCTGTGCGAGGAAATGGTTGTAGCTTGTGATTCTTGATGGAGAACTGGCTGGACAGAAACAGGCTTTCTTTGAACAGTACGAACAGCTGGAACACACTCTCGTCTACAGCCGTTAAAGCAGCATTTCTCATTCTCAACGCAAGCATAGTCAACGGAGCACTTGACACACAGTTCGTTGTTGGACTGTTGATGTCATTGGCTGGACAGGAGCCCGGTCTGGATGCTTTGGGTACCGTCTTACGTGGGGACAACACATCTCGCGTTACAGCCGTTTCCACAGCACTTGTGTTTCCAGAACAATCGTTGTCAGTATTACAGGATTTGAAGCACGTGAAACTTCTGATGCTTGATGGCGTTACAGGGCAATAGCCGGCCTTGACTAGGGGGGTTTTGGTTACTGGGTCCTGGCATTTTGTGGAGCAGCCATATGGGCAGCATATCTGTCCTCCACTGCATGCGTCATCTGACGAACACATCGGCTCACACGAAGTCAAATTGGACGTTGCCGGCATATCGGGGCACTTGGATGGCTTTGGGCTGCTCGGAAGGTGTTTGCCGATGGGATTAAACACCGCCTACATGTACCATAGTTGCAGCACTTCCTGGTGCCGTCGCAGTCATCGTCAGATGTACAGGTAGTGGTGTGCAGCGAATAACTCTGAAACTGCTAGGGAAGTTTGGACACGACCCGGGTTTACTTCCAGAAGACTGAGGCGGAGGGTCCATGCATATTTTCCGGCAACCATAGTGCGACACACTTTGTTTCCTTGGCAAGAGTCGTCTGACGTACACGCATCTCGGCCGCAGTCTCGACCAACTCCAGATACCCTGACGTTCAGACATCGTTTCCCACAACGGAAGAAGTCAGCACTTCATCGAATTTGGACAATCATCGTCCTCTCTGCACTGGTCTCGACATTTGAAGCTCGACATAGAGACCGCGGGGCATGTACAGGTCGCTCATTTGCAGCTGCGTCGGTTCGTCTTCTTCTGTGGGTCTGGTGAGAGCAACTCTACCGTCCAGCCTGTGGAGTGTCGATGATAGGATCTTCACATGTAGACACGCAGCCGTCCTGGCAGCACTTCTGGTCCCCAGGACATGTGGTGGTCAAAGCGACAGTCTTCCCTGCATGTGAAACTCCGCCTTGCTGGTGCGGGACATTTCCCTTTCTTCTCATGAGCGGCGTCAGAGGATCCACGCAGATCTTGTGACAGGCCGAGCGAACAACACTTCTGTTCTCCTGGGCATCGGCTGTCTAAACTGCAGTTTTTCTTGCACGGCTTCGTCCGGGATGGTCATTGGACAATATCCAGGACGCACATTAGATCGATCGTCGAAAATCGCCAGTGGGGACCGACATGTCCATGCTGCATCCGCTTAAACAGCATTTCTCTATATTAGGACAGTCGTTGTCTACTCTGCAGCTGACGGTGCATTCATTGTCCCTTGGATGGGGGAGCCCAGTGGGACAGGAGTCAGCTTTTACTTCCGGTTGTGTCGTGTTGATCTGTTCTATGCAGCGCATGCTGCAGCCATATTTGCAGCATTTCTCGTTCGTCCCGCACGAAGCGTCGTCGGAACACTCCGGCGTGCAGTCGGACAAGGGGACTTCGGGAAAGTCCGGACAAAATCCCATCCGGTCAGATTCAACCTTTTCAGACTGTGGGGCCATGCAGGTCTTTTTGCAGCCTTCCATGCAGCACTTTTGGTTGTCTGGACACTGGTCATCGCTGGCGCAGTCAGAAGTACAGTCATTCTGCATCCTGGGCACGGACACTGCAGGGCATATCCCGGGCCTCAACACGATTTCTGCAAAAACAACACACGTGATCATAAGTTATGCTTTGCATAACTATTTTAACGAAATTCTACTAGTTGTCGAATTAGAAGCATTTTAGCCCAAACTGATGGAGCAGAAGAAACGAAAACAACCCTTTAAGATAACATCTGTTTTTCACGCACATCATTTCACTGATATTAGCCAACTTTCACGAAAAAACTAATCTGAAATTGAGATGAATAAGTATCAAAATAGCTGTCACTTTTAATCACTTAAAGGGTAGTCAGACATAGGAACACTGCATCCATAACGCCCTGTCGTCAGTGTATAGGGCATTGTATATTCATTAATACTATTTAATTGAAACAATGACCCAGGAACCTTCCGCCAATGCGGTCGCTGTGAATTCAAATCCAGCTCATGCTGACTTCATCTTAGGCCGTACATGGGAAGGCTATCCAGCAACCTAAGGATGGTCAAGGGTTTTCCCCGTGCTGTGTACGGTATAATGCGTAATAATCGTATAAGTGAAATATCCTTGGGTACGGCGTAAAACACAAATCAAATGAATAAAAAAATAATGCTATTTTACACCTATCAAAAGTCTCACGCCTGAAACCATTTTATTAATATTAAATATAGAATTACCCACCAACACACTTTTGATATTAAAAAAACGCTAACGCGATGCCCCATACCCATTATAAGGACTTCATGTGGTCTTATGTTACGACCTAGCGTTAAATGAATGGCACATGATATCATACAGGGGGATGTGAAGATTTCACCGATCCTCTGACAGACATTATGATCGGCTTAGTCGCATAAATGTAGTTAATAAATACAGGCCTATGTAACTTACTCTTACAAACTGGTAATGGCCGACAGGGCAACGAAATACAGCTTTTCCCGACCATAGCACAATACTCCCCCTCATGACATTGCTTTGTCTGCAGAAAAGAAAACATACAATCGAATGTTATTTTATGTGTAAGATGATCTGTCAAATGGGGTACCTTTTCCTGCGCAATGGTGACTCGCAATCCAGCCCATTTAGACACACAGTCGGTTGCTAGGCTGCTGATTTCATTTCCTGGACAGGAGACCGGTATGGATGCCTCTGGGCACCGTCTTGCGTGGAACGACTGTCAAGCTGGACTGACCAGTTTTGCTCTCTTGTAATACAGGAATTCAGCTCTAGCAGTTGCACAATAAAGGTTATTACAAAGGCAGGCATCAACAACAAACTTCACAGCTTGGACCCGCATGAAATTAACCTGTGAAAGGTTTCCAATGACAATGCGGAACGTTTGAAGCCTAAAACGTTGGTTCTAGCGCTGTGGTGTTTCGATCTTTCTATATTGCGTCGCATCAGTTTCAGTATTGTTGTACTTGTAAAGCAAAAAGATAGATCACAATTACTGCATTCATAATTTTACTTCCATTTCATTGTTTTCCTCTTATTAATTCTAATCATAACTCTAATTTTCAAAAAAGGCTGCAATTTATGGTCAAAGTTTTTTTCGTTGCCTGGTTTACGGGTTGAAAAAAAAAAGTATTTCTACTTACAGTGCAATCGACAGCAAAATTTAATCCAGCCACTGATCCTCCAAACTGAAAAGAATTCAAAGAAGACATATGAAGTCATTTTTCCTTTGACTATGGCTTAATACATTCAAGAATCTAATCTGTTAAAATTTAATATAATATTGTGTCTTCTTACTGCAACACAATATAATTTTATACACAGCACACTGTCATATGTTTATTACATATAACGTAATAGTGTGGAGTAATAACACACTGTTCTGCCATCACTCAGAGAACGTACACACACACACCTGCTCTATATATAGACCCTTACAAGTGAATATACAACATTTTTTAAAAACGTTTGTCGTATTTACAAAAAGTTATTTAGTTAACGCACTGTTTAACATTAAGGATCTTATTATATGAAAACCAGTAATCGCTGTTTTACATCCGGAAATGTCACATGTGTTTCACAAAACCCATCTCCATGAATAATCATTTATTTATTTATTTATTTGATTGGTGTTTTACGCCGTACTCACTTATACTTCACTTATACGACGGCGGCCAGCATTATGGTGGGAGGAAACCGGCCAGAGCCTGGGGGAACCCACGACCATCCACAGGCTGCTGGCTGACCTTCCCATGTACGGCCGGAGAGCCAGGAAGGCCCCTCCATGAACAATTATGAACAACAGTATTCTTTTGGGAAGACGTAACAAAGCATATAACGTAGTAGTGCAATTTATTAGACAAGTGACGTCTAATAAATTGCAATTAACATACTTTCAATTTTTTTTTACCTATTTCTGTTTAAGCCATGGTGCTAGGGGCGTGTACATTGCGACTATTTATGCATTTAAATGAATTCTTATAACAGAACCCTGACTGAGGTAAACTGACATGAGACCGTATTTCACTGGTTACGTGTGACCATTTGCCAGCTATATCACACTGTGGTCACTACTCTAGTTTTACTCTCTGTGCTGTACGTCTTAATAATTTTATTCATTTATATTATTATGTAATAATATACTCTTTTTCTGTCATCACTCTAAGAACATATACACATATTTAGTCACAGAGTGACGAGAAGCGAATATGATCAGTACGCCAGCCTAATGCCATTGGAGATCAGTTTTCACTCTAAAGAGTGTATGCCATTGTGTCGCGTTTGCAAATGGTCATGGATTTAACGTATTGTTTAACATTAGCGACCTTACTGAAGGAAAACTGGTAATCAACGTTTCGCATCCAAAAAAGTGACTCAGTTTAACAATACCAACCTTCTCGCGATTTTTATATATTGAGCTATGCCTGCTGTCTTAATTTTGTCAAAAAAATAACCTAGATAATCAGATTTTCAGATTTGAAGGAGCAATGAACCATTTTACAATTTCGTATACAAGTTGTACGTTTATCTATAAGAGAGCCTCTGAATTTTCATGAAAACAGCAACAACAATAACACCAACAAAATTCGCGCTGAATGGGTGCATGAGACTAAACAATGATGAATTTAAATCAGTTAAACATAGATACTGATTCACTGCTTCGGTTGCAGCAGTACGTCAAAACCCTGGAGGAAGTAGTTTGAGAAAGAGGCCGGGTTTCATTGATAGCGTGTGGCATTTGCCAAAGATATATGTCGTCGCCGCTCTGCTTTTATTGAGCTATGCTCTAGTCTTTTATACATGGCGTTAAGCAATAATCAAATAAATAAGTAAATGTAGTGTTTAGGCCTATTATTCTCTTCTGTTTCGTCATGCCAGTGAAATACTTTTTGTTAAAGTGTTATACACCAATAAATAAATGAATAAATACATAACTACACTTGTACATGTAAATAAATAAATAAATCGACTCACCTGTTGGTTCCGATTCGATCGCGGAGGAGCTGGAGTCGTTGTTGTTGTGGTCGTTGTTGTTGTGGTCGTTGTTGCTCTTGTTGTTGTTGCTCTTGTTGTTGTGGCTCTTGTTGTTGTGGCTCTTGTTGTTGTGGCTCTTTGCGTGGCCACTCTGTTCACGGTGCGTGACGCCCCTACAAACAACATCGGATTTACTCATGCAAGGAGGGTACAGGAAAAGTTTACAAATAATTGATGTTAGTCATTGCCCGCTAATCAATTTAAATATCGATTCTTAAGGGCTCATGCTGGCTTCCTCGTGGGAAGTTCCGTCGGCAACCTACGGTTGGGCATGGGTTTTCCCCGGCTCTGTCCGATTTGCTCCCACCATAATGCTTGCCACCGTCGTATAAGTGAATATTCGTGAATAGGGCGTAAAACACCAATCAAATAAAAAATAAATTCTTAAGGGATATATAACATTTTGGTTTTTCAACATTTTGGTTTTTCTGACAGTAAGATGGATTTCAAAATGAGAATATTCCTTAAGTTCGGTATATACGAGAGCTTAAGACCCAATTCGATTGTTGTTTCGGGTCCTGTGGGCTCGTGCATGCCAAATTACGACAGGATTCAGTTGTATTTGGTCTCCAGTCGTTACTTGTATAGCTGTGAATCTTCAACTCCCGCGGTTATCACCTCTAGTGTATGCTAAGCTTTACAGAATGTGATTCCAATAAGTTGTTGATTTTTTTTTATTTGATTGATCTTTAAAGCTGTTCTCTTGATTTTCGGAGATCTGCTGAGTAAATCATTCACTCTTCACAAAAGTGTCCGACAAGTTAACGGTCGAACATTTCCACGTATGTATGATGTAGGCCTACGGATTTGTTCAGTATGGAGAGCATAGAAGTATTATTGTCGCCAGATTCGCTACACGAAAGGCGAGCAGCTTGTGAAGCTACAAACTCTGTGCCCAAGGGTGGGATTGAGTTCTCACCCGATCTGCTTCTTAGTTAGGAATGATGTTCAACGAGATCACCGTTATGTTCTCTGAGATCGGATGATACTGGCATATGTCTTCCGAGGGCACACAATCTTGATTTTTGATTGGTTAATTAATAGAATGAATGATTGGTTGATTGATTGGCAGATTGATTGTGTGGACACACAGTTGCACATGTATCTATATATAGATTACACGGTGATTACTTTTGATTGATTGATTAATAGACGGGTTGATCGATTGATTGATTCATTCAATCATCCTTTTTTTTGGATCATTAATTGATTTATTGGTTGATTGATTAACTGATCGAATTCTGTTATCACCACTGTACTTAAGTATTCGCAATTTTAAACTCTTCTCCAGACATATTGGGTTTATTTATTGATTTATTTATTTGATTGGTGTTTTATGTCGTACTCAAGAATATTTCACTTATACGACGGCGGCCAGCATTATGGTGGGTGGAAACCGGGCAGAGCCCGGGGGAAACCCACGACCATCCGCAGGTTGCTGCCAGACCTTCCCACTTACGGACATATTGGGAATGTAAAGAACAGAGGAATGCACATGAAGATAATTGATGACTTACTGATGCAAAGCTCAAAAGAGCGACATGGCGGATTGTTACAGCGAAGGTGGTAGACGCGGCAGGTCAGCCCGCGTGAACAGTTTCTCTGTGGGGAGAAAAGTAGACATAATAATCACGTAAGTTACCATATGTATTGTCTTACTTATTTATTTATTTCATTGGTTTGCAACGCCGTGCTCAAAATTTTTTCACTTATGTAACGTCAATCAGGTTTATAGGTGGAGAAAATCACAAAGTAAACCACCGATCTTCAACTTTTACCAGAAATAAAAACAAACAAAACAAAACTAGCCAGAAAGTCGGGGCCAAACCAGCAAGTTCGTAAACGGTTATTTGGGGGCGTTCGGCTGACTGAGACTTCGAGTTTCGTTATTTGTATTTGCATGTAGGACCGTATAGGTAATAAAGCGGTTGCATTAATTTGTCGATCATTTGCCCTTCAAAATCCGTGTAATGGGGGACGTCCCCTAAACGCGCAAATTCCATCTGGGGTAACCTCCACTGACAGCATATAGTGAAAAGACCATGACAGTTACACGTGACCAAGAGTCACTCTTGGTTATATACGAGTATATGTAGTGGTAAAATCAAAATGGTGGAGACATTTTGGTTGTACACATAGCTTATCGTCAACGGGTATAATCATACCTCAAACATTCAAACAGGAAACAAAAGCTGTCTTGACCTTAGGAGATTAGAAATCGACGTAACGTTACTGATAAATCAGCAAACTATTTCAGAAGTGTCATTTTTGCGTAAAAAGGCAAATGTCTTTATTCCTTTTTCGCCCTGGGTTGCGCATGCGCACCTTTGTATCCGTCTACGCTTGAAGGCTGCTTACCAACCGCCTAGATTTCTATTTTCTAATTCAATGTGCTACCTTTCCCATCTATAAGGTAATTCGGGTGCAAACTGTTTAGTCTGTTGTTCATCATTGCCTTTGCGATGACATTTAGTGAGCAAACTGATGACGTAGTACTCATTTATTGTAAGACAACAATGTTCAAGCCAGCTTGGACCCGGATCAAAGGATACCATGAATTTATCCGGATTTTGTTTGTATTATAGGACTGAGAAATAGGACATCTGTGATTAGTAGTAAATCACGACCAAAAAAAAAAAACAAAAAAAAAAACCCAAAAGAGGGAAAAAAAAAAAGAAAAACACAAAAACCTAACGTCCACTCCTTTTCACAGAAACTCGCTCACAGTCGTACCTGGAGGAGCTACTTTCTGAGTGTATCATTTTTTTTCCTGCTCACTGAAGCCTGACTGGTAACTTGCACGTGACCGTATTTATCCCATGCTCATTATGAGCCGCATTGAGCCGTGATAACAGCGACACGTGCCAGAATTTGGAATGATATATGATGACTATTTAACCTACTCTACCCCATCCCCCACCTCTCCATATCCCGGGGCAACAGGAAAACACAAATCAAAGCAGAGACACTGAAAATTGAAGGCAAACAAAACAAAAAAAAAAACAAAAAACAAAATAAAAAAAAAACAAACAAGAAGAGTGGCTGTCAGCGTCTTTGTTCAAATAGCAACGCTGATTAAGGGATTCATGAAGAAACAGCTGACGTTGCGAAGCGGGAAGGGAAAGGGAAACTTGATCGTTATCAAGTATAGAAGAGAGAAATCAAACGAAGAAACAAACAAATAAAAACAGAATAAACAAAGCATCTTTATTAATGGCTGGCTTAGGCACGTGCAACCATCAGACAGTTCCTTCTTAATGTTCGGCATAAATTAATACATACCATACATAATTATATAATCACATGGATAAAGATTGAGAAACATTTACTTATTTATCTATTTATTTGATTGGTGTTTTACGATGTACTCAACAATATTTCACTTATACGACCGCGAAAACCCACGAGCATCCGCAGACTGAGAAAGAGTGAGTGATTGAGTACTTGGGGTTTAACGTCGTGCTCAACAATTTTTCAGTCATATAACGACAAAGGAATCCTTTGGGTGTATGTGATGTGCCTCCTTGTTGCAGGACAGATTTCCACCGCTCTTTTATCTAGTACTGCTTCACTGAGACGACTTACCGAAGGCAAGTAAGCCGCCCCGCACGAGCCATTACACTGATACAGGTCAACCAGTCGTTGCACTATCCCATTCATGCTGAACGCCAAGCGAGGAAGTTACAACTTCCCTTTTAAAGTCTTAGGTGTGACTCGACTCGGGATTGATCCTGGATCTACCGCTCCCGAAGGTGACGACAAAGAAAGAATCTATATTGATAAATACTGATATTTACTGGATAGTTTCAGAAATCGATAAAACTGCGCGAAAATTAGTAAATCAGCGAACTGCAAGGGCGGATTTTACGTGTACCTTACTCGTATTTTAAAATACGTGTATTTAAGCTTGCATGTATGCGCAGGGGCATGCCAGTTGATCTTTGCAGTCATCATACTCCATACAGCGCATGCGTTGCTTTCAATACGTTCGCTTTTCGTCACTGTCACCACTAGCGAAGTTTGTACAGAAATTTTGAACAATGGTGTCAGGGTGATGACATAGAAGTGATATCAGGAAACACAAAACTCTGTCTCGACCTTTGTTTCTAATAATACTTTATACAGACGCATTCTTTTCATCTAAAGTATGCACGTCATGATTCTAAACGTCACGTATAGCAATTTTAATATTGCATGCGAGGACACCAATGGGGAGGCTAAGCCTGCACAAACCAAAGTGCGTCGCAATGCTCCAAAGGTCAAGCTTGTCTAGTTTTGGAAATGATGTAAAGTGAGGGTAGAGAGCGTCAAGTGCGCTGTAAGGAGTGCGAGCATAATAGACATTAGGAACATTAGGACAGATTGAGTACATAGTGTACAGAGAGAATGCAACAAAAATGTATTTTGCAGGCTACAAGCAACTTTTCGACGTCTCTGGGTAAATAATCGCGATCATTTTCGAATTGGGAGGGAGGATTGTGTGGTGGTTGGAGTGGTTGGACTTGGGGGTTTGTGGGGGTGGGGGATAGGGTGTGTGGGGGTTGGGGGATAGGGTGTGTGGTGGTTGGGGGATAGGGTGTGTCGTGGTTGGAGTGGTTGGACTTGGGGGGTGGGGGGATAGGGTGTGTGGTGGTTGGAGTGGTTGGACTTGGGGAGGGGGGTGTGGGGGTGGGGGGATAGGGTGTGTGGTGGTTGGAGTGGTTGGACTTGGGGAGGGGGGTGTGGGGGTGGGGGGATAGGGTGTGTGGTAGTTGGAGTGGTTGGACTTGGGGAGGGGGGTGTGGGGGTGGGGGGATAGGGTGTGTGGTGGTTGGAGTGGTTGGACTTGGGGAGGGGGGTGTGGGGGTGGGGGGATAGGGTGTGTGGTGGTTGGAGTGGTTGGACTTGGGGAGGGGGGTGTGGGGGTGGGGGGATAGGGTGTGTGGTGGTTGGAGTGGTTGGACTTGGGGAGGGGGGGTGGGGGTGGGGGGATAGGGTGTGTGGTGGTTGGAGTGGTTGGACTTGGGGAGGGGGGGTGTGGTGGGGGATTAGCGTGTGTGGTGGTTGGAGTGGTTGGCGGTGCATGAGATGCATAAACAGCCTTTACTTACCCGGCATGGAAGGTCTTGAGATTGGATACAGTAGAATAGCCCAATCTGAAATAATAAAATTATTTCCATAAAGTCATAAACTTAATGCCATTAATTTCTAAAAAGAAACGTTTTTTTTTATTAAGAAATGGTGGTGTAGTATGCTGTAATTGAAAAAGACAATGCCCTTCAGAGTAAAACGACAAAGATGCCAAAAAAAATCGATGTTTTCCCTGTATTGTAAAGGACGAATAACTGTCCTTCAATAAAAAAATCTTGATTGGTATGTTGAAGATGAGGATCCTGTTGTGTGGAGAAAATAATTAATTAATTTCTATTCGTAGAAAAATTTTGCTGAAAATCCAAAAATATAGATAAAGCATTAGAGGGGAAAAAAAAAACAAACAAAAAAAAAACAAAAAAAAAACACTCTTTTGTAGACATCCTCCTTAGATCTTGGACCAAGCGAGATTTTTTTTGCCGTCAGTAGCTGACGAAAAACTGTGTCAGCCAATCGCCTTGTGGTAATGTCTCGTCTGCGTATAGGATTGGATGAAGTGAAATCTTCCTTTCAGCGGGTGTCAGCAACATTTCATATGTTTAACATTTCTTGCATATTTCTGTTTGTTTTTTATTTTCCTTTTAGAACAAATAATACAATGCATGAGAAAACATGAAGTCTTGAAGCGAGTTGGACCAAATGACTGGTTGATTGATTAAATAATTTTTTTTTATGTTCACCCATCTTTTTTTTTGAACGATTACAACGTGTACAAATAATTTTGGATGTAGTTGTTTTGGTGAACTTATGAACAAGTTAACGGGAGATAAGAGATACTATTTCACGATAAGGAGGTAATCTCACTGATTTAGAAGATAAGCTAAAAGAGATACATAAATCCCCTCCGAGACGAATCCCGTTTTAAGCTTATCAAGACTGAATGAGTTTGATGAAGATGTCAGATGAGGTCAGTTTAATCGATGAATCAATGTTTCGATTGGTTGATTTGACCCTTATTATCTGACCGGTTGATAGATTCGTGAGGGAATGCTGACACTAGAAAAAGATCAGAAAAAAATCATAACTCGAGGTACGTCCGCCAGAGGAGATTACAGTGAACTTTTTCAGTGGCACAACAGACATGAATCACGAGGCCATAAGTAGGCAATGCACGTTGACTTGGCGATACTTCCGATGTTCTCAAGCGGAACGAACGAAGCCATGACGCCAAAAACTGTCTATAAATGACCCAGTAGTTTTGTTTTATGTTTTAGGTCTTACCATTACCGATCTGTAGTTAACATACATGGTTCCAACCAAACAGTGTGCAAAATTAGAATGGATCAAGAAAGAGTAAATCATAGCCCTAGCCTGAAACCACTTGCTGTCGTCTTTCCCACATTTGGGAGTAAGTCGTGTTTTGGTACGACACAGATTGCAATGCGACGGTAACTTTGAGAGAGAAATCTTCTGTTTTATGGGAATGTCAAGTGAGAACACTTTGGTCTAAGAAAATGACACATACTTTTACTTTTTACATTAGAAGATTCAAATGTATCCATGAAGAACACTCCTGGCTGTAGGTTACTTCATGCTTTATACACCGAGTATGGGGTTAATTTATTAATGTGTTTATTTATTTAGTTTATATAGTTTATCAACTGCAGTAGGTCCAAAAGTATACCCATTTAAGGTGAAAGGAATGGGTGTTTTTGAAACGACGTTAAACTTATAAACACCACGAATACAGGCTAAGTATCCTTGTGTCTCTCATCATGCTAGTGCTTCGGAAGCACCTGGCTCCGGGGATCAAGAAGCAATCTTAGGATCAAGTCTAAATTTTAATCTTTAAATTGACTGAAAATTGTCGTACAATAAACTTACCTAGAATTTACATAGTCAAGCAATATTTTGACCTTGTTACATAAGAAATAACAAATTTAAAATGATTTGAAATTTTGACTGAAGTCTAAAATCGCTTCTTGATCCCGGAGCCTGGCATGCAGAAGTCCAACGTAGTACTCTTTCCGTTACTCTTACTCTTTGTTCGTCAATATACACATGGATACAGAGTCTAGCTGTAACATAATAAAGTTGAATGGAAAGTGTGAACTGCTAGTAAAGAAGAAATCACACAGCTGTTGATCTCTAGCTATTGAACAGTTGTCAAGGTTTTGGAAATGTGTTGTAGCAAGGATGTCTAAAGATTTAAATAGTGGTTACATTCAAATGTTGAATTTGCATATTCTGTTTCTTGCACTTCATGATGTACCCATTTTCTGCATTGTTATAACCATAACAGTTTTTGCGTTTCAGCAAGTTCCATCCTAGCCTACATTATATATATAAGGGTTTTTTGATTGCTGAAGATACAACTTAAAGATGAAGCCCTGAAATAAACCAGTTAAATAAGGTAGTGAAAGTCAGATTATTATTTTAGAGCATATTAATGTCCTTTGATCAATGTATGTCTTATGTTTAATGCCTGATTATTACGATAAGTTATTGACAACCTCATTTACATTTGTAAATTTCACCAAATGATGTCTCTAAGCTTGTGTTACTGTTCAGTTATCATGACTCCTATTTAACAATTCCTGTCTGTTTGAGAATGATTTTAAAAAACTAATTCTGAATTAGTGTATATATTAAGATAAACAAATGTGCATCATGGTTTAAAACATCGTCAGAGACGATACAGAAACCTATTTATAGGGTACCGGTTCAATAAAAAGTCGAACTTACCGTACAGACGAAGAGGAACAGTAACTTCATCATGTCCATCCCACGACCCGTACTGTGTATAAATAATAAATAAGTTAAAAATGCGTGAACCTCCTTAATGGGCCACCATATATAGTCCAATTTCGGTGGGAATTGTTTGCGAACAGCTCTCTTGATCTACGGTAAAACTAAAGGATCACACTGTGTCACAGTCTGATGTTGTAGGAAGCACTGCTTTTCAAATCTGAAGTTTGTTGAGTGGTGCGGACCGCTATATAACCGAGAGGAGAAAAAAATTAAGTCTATGCTGAATGAGTAGGTAGATTAAATGTTAAAGCATATATACATATGTACATATATACGTATAAACCACAATGGGCATCGATGCGTATCGAGCGGTACCAGACACCGTGCTCTCTACTTATTGAGTTGATAACCTACCCGCCTCCAGCGCGTTAAAACGCCACAGAAAAAGACACCCACAAAAAACGATATCAAACTAAGCTTCAATGAAAACATTAATTATGTAACGATATTATTTTTATTTTACACGAGAAACGATGCAACATTTCAGATATGCAATGTTGGTTTGGGATCGCTAGAGCTTCAGAATACAGACGAGCTTTGGAGGATCTTTAGCATGTATACCTTTTAGTTCCGAGAATCGTGGAGAAGACAAAAACGAATTTTGCTTCAATGTACATAATGTTTTCCTTTCATTCTAAATCTATTCATAGATTTATGCTTAGCATCCTTTGTTTCGTTCATATGCGTTGTACGCTCTACTGAATGCCATTTTATGATTATGCGGAGGCTAGATTCGAACCCACGACCCACATCACTGAGTGCCGTTGTTCATGGTATTATCAAGTCATTTTGAAATTTAGCAGACGTTAAATTCGACATCTTTACTGACTAAATTATTACCGGTGGCTGGATTCGAACTCTCGCTAATGAGATCATATCGAGTGCGACTTCTGTGCATTTTCTAATTACCGGTGAATCTTCGAGGAAGCCTATATCAGATCTCCAAAGAAAGCATCCAATGTCACCTTCTTCGTGACATGATTATTATTTATGTATAAACAAGAACTTCATATTTCCCACGCTTGTGACGACAAGAGCAGACTGATGAATAGCGACGATATGAAAAGGTATATGAGACATAATTAACGCTCCTATTAACAAAGCACTGCATGAAAAACACCTTTAGACACTCACAATGTTATAATTTTCTTCATTTATAATATTTCATGTTTAAAGCATTTTTTGTATTTTTTTAAATATCTATACATGTGTGAGGGCGTAAACCCAGCTTTTTTATGTCATTGTCAAAATTCATAAAAGAAAAGGCAAATTTATGAATTTGTGAAGTACCTGTCTAAAAGCGACACGAATATAAGTATATGTCATGTGAGAATTTCGCAATCATTTTTTTCTCAAATGCTGCACAATTTGTTACCTATTGTACTGGCTCATATTATACAAATCTTTAATAACCATCGTTTTCACCATTTGGACAATATTAAAAAAATATGACAGTGTATTTTTACTTACAATGGAGTTGAGAAATTCAAGCTTAGTGCACACTGTTTGAACTCCAGACGCTTATCGGATTGGCTTGGAGATATCCAATCAAAACTTAGGTTGTAAAAGTAGTCCACTGGAAGTAGCTCTCTGGAAAAGCTTCAATGAACAAATCCTACAGCCAAACTTCAGAAATAAAGATAATTGAGGTAAGCGTTTAGAATGAGCGCATGTTTGATAAATGTTCCCCTTACTGCAATGTATCATGAAGTATGCATATGCTAAATTCCGACGGGAAAGGTCTTCAATCATTAACGGAATCATGCGAAGCAAGAACTCTTTTTTGATTCATTTGATTTGTTGTGATTTGATTAGAGGATAAGCAACAGTTCTTTATGTTACTGGGTATTTTTTTTACAATGATGTAAAACTATAATGTCGAAATTTTGATTACCAAAATGGAGGTTTAGTCTTCTTGGGTGTATATATTTCTATACTATTTGTTGTGTATACTGAACGGAAATTTAAAACCAACGGTAAACCATTTATTTATTTGATTAGTGTTTTACGCCGTACTCGCAAATATTTGACTTATACGACGGCGGCCAGCATTCTGTGGGAGGGTGGGGGACCGAACAGAGCCGTCCAAAATCGTCCACAGCACGGGGGAAACCCTTGACCTGAAATCCTCAGGTTGCTGAATAGCCTTCCCACGTACGGCCATAGAGGAAGCGAGTATGAGCTGGACTTGAACTCACAGCGACCGCATTGGTGAGAGGCTCCTATGTCGGGTTATTGCATCGCGCTGACGCGCTAACCATCTCGGCCACGGAGGCCCTGGGTAAAACCATGTCCATTACTGTAAGACTACACAGCCATATGACAACAGTAAGAAACAATCTAATACAATTAAAGATTTAAGACAGGTATATATGTTCATAAATAAATACCATTAGTGTAACTAGCACAGTTCCTAATGAAAATTAGGTGTTGGCCATTGACTGCTGATTTCGTCACCCTTGTCCATCATAGACATCGCTAGAGGCTGTAACCACGGGAATACAATAAACGCACGAGCTTCAGTCATCAGCTGTAACAGGGAGTAGATGCTATCACCAGTTTATGGGGCATATTTTCCTCCGGCACGGCTGCGGCTTTCGATCCGGAAGTTACTAGCTGGATGAGGTGTGGTGACTCCTCAGCCCACCCACCGGCCCTACCTTCAGGCTTTGCATAAACGGCTTCTGAACCTCATCTCGTCGCAAAACTGTGGTAACCATGAATGCGCCGTCGTATAAAACGACTAGTTAATTGATTAGTTGGAGTTAACGCCATATTTTGGAATTTTTCACTTATATTACGGCAGCAGAGATTTAAAATATAAAAATGCAAAAAAGGCGAAGGCAAGATGGGATTTGAATCAAAAAGAATTACAATGTTATATTTTGTCATATGCAAATGTTTCAGCTTGGTAAGTTCATTT
This sequence comes from Liolophura sinensis, assembly GCF_032854445.1. Taxonomy (NCBI): domain Eukaryota; kingdom Metazoa; phylum Mollusca; class Polyplacophora; order Chitonida; family Chitonidae; genus Liolophura; species Liolophura sinensis. The sequence goes on from NC_088307.1 coordinate 9,818,538, forward strand.
ATCATCTCTACATTATTGTCCACTCCCAACCCATCCATCACTATTTGTTGACACCCCCTCCCTCCTCCCACTCCACCCATTCCGACAACCTTCACAACGTCGGCACTCTATCGGTGAAGCATTTCACCGCTCGAAACACCATTCCCGCAATTCCTTCACTATTGTTTGAAAAATTGAGTTTACTCGACCTATATTTGTTGGAGAAGGTTACTCGATGCCACCTCACTATTCTAGACTTTGCTACTGGCTGTGTCATGGTGTGTCGTATGGCATACCTCTTTTAAGAGCAAAAAAAGAAAAAAGGGGGGCGGAAAACGCGTAATGGTTGAATTGTTTCCTCATTCACAGCGAGCCACATTTAGTCTTCCTATCTCTACAAACAGCTCCCGTCACGAGATGCCATAATCCGCCCCATGGCAAGAAACCTCGCCAATTCTCGCACCTTTTTGTGCCACCACGTGACCAATCTTTTGCACAGCGCGTGCTCTTTTGTAAAAGAGCAAAATGATTAGATTAAGACTAAAAGGGATTTTATCTCCAGGCGAGTCCCTGCAGTTACTAAGATAACGACATATCCAACAAGTAGTGCCTCGGTCGACACATCACCTCCTTGATCTTCTGTGTACAACCTCAGAACTGCTGGCGAGATTAATATATTTGTACACATATATATAAATCACAGAGATAAAAAAATCCGTTAAAAACGCAGATAGGAACAATTACTACGGTTTATCTCGTTGACTTTCCTGGAATTCTCCTCAAAAAGGCCCGAGCTTCTTATCTTACTCTCTACGCTGTACGTCTTTTATAATATTTTATCATTTGATTTTTACTTGAAGTCATATTTAAAAAAATGTTTGATGTTTGCAGGAAACCAGGGTAAACCACTAACGACGTTAAACACCAATCACTCAACCCTAGGACTCAACTAAAGTAGGAATATCTGGTTTCATTCGTTTTACTGGCAGTCTTCTTTACACCAGGTCTCTACGTTAGATACTTTGTATCGCAGACATTTCCGTTGTTAAATGAAAGCAACAATTAAGGATTCAGGAGTTCATGAAAATAAATAATAAAAAAAAAAAAAAAAACACACAGAGAATCATTTGTGTATTGTCTGTGGAGTAGTATTAGGGACACAATCGATTTGAGATGTGAGGAGAGTAGCTCTAAGAGAGGAGGGCGTTGTTTGTTCTTTTAAAGGTTGTTGTTTTTTCTTTATTGCTCTTGACCGTTTCATTTGAGATGTGAGGAGAGTAGCTCTAAGAGAGGAGGGCGTTGTTAGTTCTTTTTAAGGTTGTTGTTTTTTCTTAATTGCTCTTAACCGTTTGAATTGAAACTTAGTGGATGGCTTCACGATGACAAAATCCAGATAAAATTAAAGTTGTGGCCTGTTTTGTCTACTGTCAGCCAACGCTTAACACTTTTCCTACCGTTTGTTCGAACACTTGGTTGTTCCAATTTTTGACAGTGCGATCTATTTTCAACATTTTTGACAGTTTTGTGCTGTTGTGGACTTTGATATAACTATTATGCTGACGGATCTACTAAGGAGGTTGAGACATGCGTTACTTTCCTGAAGTATACTTCCAGAATTTCTGTCAAATTTGCAATTCTTAAAGTAACGTAAACCGTGATTAATTGTCCTAAAATCGTCTTCAGCAGATGACAATAAAGGTCCAAAATTATTGACCTAAAACATTTATTTCCACTTTATTTTAAGGGCTGTTGCACCTAGATGCGTTGTTTTGTTAAGTAACAAAATGTTTCTTTTTCATCTGCACCTGAGAGCAATTTAATGTGACAACTGCGATAAAGCGCACACCCCAGGCTACATGCAGGTTTATAATAAGAACAGTAGCCCCGAACAAAGTTCCCATAGGATCAAACCGCTAGATATACGCCACCACATCCGGACATCTCTTACAGATCCAAATTATGCAATACATGTACAAGACCGATTACGACCTCAACAATACAGAGAAACAAAAATTAGATTAAAACTTTGTGATACATATATATCTTCGTCTTGAAAGGTCTAAAACTGATTCTCCATTTCATTCCAACAGCTATGTTTACTATTTCTATAATTATTGGGGCCTCCGTGGCCTAGGTGGTTAGCACACCAACGAGGCGCAATGACCCAGGGGCCTCTCGCCATTGCGGTTGCTGTGAGTTCAAGTCCAGCTCTTGCTGGCTTTCTCTACGACCCTACGTGGGCGGATGATCGTGGGGTTTCATCTCGGTTTTCTCTCGTCATAATGTTGGCCACCGTCGTATAAGTGAAATATTCTTGAGTACGGCTTATAATACCAATGAAATAAATAAATAAATAAAATATACAAATATTTCTCTCGCATTCTTTAGAGAGATGAGGCTTTAGTTTGTTTTGGGAAGGGGTCTTGCGATTACGTCCTTTCATGTTTTACGAGTGGTATACGAATTTTGGATTTAACGCGAAGATTTACTACAGTAAATTATATCTTATTTATCGAGGATGTGTCGATATTGCTTCATCGGCATTTACCTTCAGTTTGTTGTGTTTATCCTGGAATAATATTTGTATTATTTTTCTGATTGATGTTTTACGCCGTACTCAAGAATATTTCACTTATACGACGGCGGTGCCATAGATATATTTGAGCCCCCAGTTTGTATCAAGTTATTTGATTTGATTGGTATTTAACGCCGCACTCAAGAATATTTTACTTACAAGAGAACCATAATAAGGAAGCCAGCATGAGCTGGACTTGAACTCACATAGACTGGGTCATTGCACCATGTTAGCGTGCTAACTGCTCGGCCACGGAGGCAGCAGACCGCATTGTATCCGATTATGATCCACACTCATTCGAGAAGGAAAAGATATTTTACAATGAAGTTGGAATTCCGCAGATATTGTTACGGTAGCTATGGTGAGAGACAAATCACCTTACAAAAAGCATTCAGCAAGCTATCATATTTACCTATAATATAAAAGTAACATTTTAATAATGTTTAGTGATATTTATTAATAGAAAATAATGTTTGAGTCGTGTAAACGGTGGCCGTAACATATTGGGTAACAATAAGAACAAAATAGCAAATCTCACACTATACAACGTTTAACATCATATTTTTCATTGAAAAGAGTCGTGGAGAAAGTTATCATGGACGTAGGCTGATGATATCTTCGCAATAGCATGTAGGCGGAATTTCATGGCCTGATCCTGTGGGTCGTCTTGCCCCCGCCGAAGATGACCCCAGGCTGAAGGTGTCAGAGACGAACCGTTCACATGCTCTGGTTGATGACAGACAACAAGAGCATAACAACACAGCCACTGAATCAGTAATCAGACCGAAAAGATCTCAAGGGCGGACAACAGCAGTATTTAATAAACACTGAACTGACAAGGGCCTTCGGTGCAAGATGATCGAAAAGAAGTTCTATTTTCATTATTTGATTGCAAACCAGTATATACTGATATGTTTCAATGCCAGCAGAACCGGAAGGGGGGTGATAGCTGATGATTCAGACTCCCCACTCTGACTTTTTTCTGGAAAGCAACCATTTTTCTTAGGCGCCTTTGTTTAATTTCACACTTGCTCATCTGTGGAAAGAAGTGAAAATAACCAAAAAAATATATATAAACATCAGTCAAACTCGCTACCAACATTGCCTTAAGTCAGTGACACGTAACAACACAAGCTCTACCCATCGATATGTTGGAAGTCCATATTCTTGCAAAGAAAATGAATCTTAGTTTGGACACCAAGAAGTTAGTGCCTTGGGTGACGTCATAATGACGTCAGTGGCATGCTGTACATATTGGGCGGACTTCAACATGTTTTGACGGCGGGCGACATCAGTTATATAAACTGCTATCGACTTTAATTTAAGCCCTGTTTCTGACACTGCCATATTTGACATCGTTCGCACGTTTCAGTATAAAATAACCTACATTATAAAATGAATTTTATTTTATCTTTATTTTATCTTTTTATCACACAGCAGTATGGTTTTAGAGTTGCCTGTTAGGGAATTCTGTTATAAAGCAACAGCAAAAACAACAACAAGAAAAAAAAACAAAAAACAACCAACCCTCCCCCCCCCCCAAAAAAAACAATTTAGCGTATTTAAGGAGTCATAAATGTAGCTGTGTTACTGCGTGAAGTCTCTTCTAATCTCTACTCTGCACGCTCACTGGTCATCATGCCACTTGTTTCTTAGTGATTATGACGTCACCTGAGATAATGAGAGAGTTCTTGGTGTTGAAACCAGGCTTATGGGGTTTAACATTATGAATTAAAAATAGTATTATTATTGTATTTACCTTGCAATAATGTAGACGTACATCATATCATGTGTATATGTGTAGAGGCTGTGTTGTTACGTGTCACTAAGGAAAGGCAGTAGGACTCATTTTACATATAGCTGAATATAGGCGACTGGTTAAAAGCAGTAGAGAATAGTCAGAGAGTTTTGAGGGGGGCCTAGTTAACGCGGCGATAGGGGTTTACTGGTCGCTGGTAGAATGGAAAACAATGGCCTTTTTCTAACATGCGGTGACCACGTTGTGGAGATCACGTGATCTCCAAATCCGGGATGTCTTACAGAATAAAAAAAAAAAAAAAAAACTCTAGCTGTCCTTAAAGGACAAGACCAGTGATTGGATTCCAGTTGTTTCTAGAAGCTTTTTCGTAAACATACAACCCATGACAACCTAAATCAGTTTTTAATTAATGTAACCAATTCATTCAAGGATATTGTGCATATAGACGATGCAACGGTTAACAACATTCTGCTAGTGTTACACTATCTGGTGATGTGGCAGAGGTGTGGTGCGGCTATTCACCGAAACAAATAGTCATCCCTCATATCAAAGACCTTCACTCAAAAAATCATTGTGTTAATTTTAACAGAAAGTTTGTTGTCTGAGCGATATCACATCTTGCTGACGATGGACTCCGCACGGCACCATAGACTGCTGGAAAGTGCCTTCAAATTCACTGTCCTTAATATATAAATTTTACTAAATCAACTATCTTTTTACGGGGTACAAAATAGCAGAATAAAGTTTGTATACTTAATAGTACTTGTTATCACATGTATGTGACGTTGATCCGTCACTTTATCCGTTAATAATTGTTTTCTTCAGAAATCTTGACCAAAAACAATGCAAAACGACGCGTGCTATCTTAAAGTCCTTCTGCTCAATTCGAAGTAGCAACAACAATGTGTTGGTGAAAAAAGCGAAGAATTCTTTGAGAGAAAACTCCATTCTGACTATTGATTGAGTCATATTGAAGTGAAAATAATAAATTTGTCTTTCTATTTTGATTTGACTGGCTTGTTGCGTCGTACTCAGGAATTCGTACTCCATTCTGACTATTGATTGAGTCATATTGAAGTGAAAATAATAAATTTGTCTTTCTATTTTGATTTGACTGGCTTGTTGCGTCGTACTCAGGAATTATCTATAAATATTTATTTATTTATTTATTTCATTGGTGTGTTACGCCGTACTCTAGAATATTTCACCTATACGACGGCGGTCAGCATTATGGTGAGAGGAAACCGGGAAGACCTTCCCACGTAGGGCCGGAGACGAAGCCAGCATGACCGACCGCATTGGTGAGAGGCTTATCCATTTATAGGACAGCAGTGAGGTTTTTATACAAAACAGTACCCAGAGTAAACCTCCAGTCTTCCCCAGTTACGTGATAAACCTTCTAACTTCAAAACCATATCGCGAACAAGCGATTGCTGGATTTGAACATACAGCCTCACTGGTGTGTGTCCGATTAGCTGTGGTGAGGACAACTCTTTATACAAACAAGCATGCTGCTTAAAAGTACGAATTATATACAATAGAATGTAAATTATATTGCAATATCTCGAGAAAATAACATACTGATTCTCGTCTCTGACTGGCCAATCTCGTTTTGATCCCGGCTAAACAATATTTGCTGTCTTGCAAAGATTGTATCGATGTGGTACAAAAATATCGTTGTCCAAGCAAATCTGGCGTTATTTAATTGGTAGCATGTTGACTGCTTTTGCTATTCGAAAGAAGTCATCAGAATTTTGATATCTAATTATGATAAAGTGAAATAATTAAAAATTTGCAAAAAATCCGTTGACCACACTGAATTTAGTTTTCGTTTCTGTTCACGGCTTTGTCTTGGATATCTCCCAACGTGCATTTCGAGGAATACCGGGCTTATCCCAAGGTACGAACTACTCTCGCAAAGTTCAGTTTATTGCTGATTTGTAACATAACAAATATCTTGATGAAAAAAAAAAACAGTATCAAAAGGGAGTGTTATATTTAAATCCCTTTTTCGTATAGTTCGGAGTATAGCAACAACAGTGTGTTAGTGAAGAAGTGTAGCGGAGGGGCCTCCGTGAGGGTGTGGGCACGTCAGCGCGGCATAATGATCCAGGAGCCTCTCACTAATGCGGTCGCTGTGGGTTCAAGTCCAACTCTCCTCTCCGCCCGTAAGTCCGCCAGCAAACCGGAAGATAGTCGTGGGTGCTCCCCGGGCTCTGCCGGACTCCCTCCCATCGTAATGCTGGCCGCCGTGGTATAAATGAAATATTCTTCAGGAGGGCATAAAGCACCAAACAAAAGAAAAAAATAAATAAGTAAATACATACATAAATAAGAAGTGTAGCGCACTTTAAAACAAGACTATTCAGGAAAATCCTTGAAATAAAGCTTTAATTTATGTATTTGATTTGATCTAATGCAGTTTTTACTTCGTTCTCAGGACATATTCATTTATACGACAATGGTGAGCTTTACAGCGTAAAGAGTAAGACCAGAGTAGTGACGACAGCGGTGAGCTTTACAGGGTAAAGAGTAAAATCAGAGCAGTGACGACAGTGGTGGGCTTTACAGGCGACAGTGGTGAGCTTTACAGCGTAAAGAGTAAAATCAGAGCAGTGACCACAGTGGTGAGCTTTACAGGCGGCAGTGGTGAGCTTTACAGCGTAAAGAGTAAAATCAGAGCAGTGACGACAGTGGTGAGCTTTACAGCGTAAAGAGTAAAATCAGAGCAGTGACCACAGTGGTGGGCTTTACAGGCAACAGTGGTGAGCTTTACAGCGTAAAGAGTAAGACCAGAGTAGTGACGACAGAGGTGAGCTTTACAGGCGACAGTGGTGAGCTTTACAGCGTAAAGAGTAAAATCAGAGCAGTGACCACAGTGGTGGGCTTTACAGGCGACAGTGGTGAGCTTTACAACGTAAAGAGTAAAATCAGAGCAGTGACGACAGTGGTGAGCTTTACAGCGTAAAGGGTAAAATCAGAGCAGTGACCACAGTGGTGAGCTTTACAGCGTAAAGAGTAAAATCGGAGCAGTGACCACAGTGGTGAGCTTTACAGCGTAAAGAGTAAAATCAGAGCAGTGACCACAGTGGTGAGCTTTACAGCGTAAAGAGTAAAATCAGAGCAGTGACGACAGTGGTGAGCTTTACAGCGTAAAGAGTAAAATCAGAGCAGTGACGACAGTGGTGAGCTTTACGGCGTAAAGAGTAAAATCAGAGTAGTGACGACAGGGTGATAGCTGGCAAATGGGCACACGTAACCAGTGAAATACGACCGCTTGTCAATTTTACCTCAGTTAGGGTTTTGTTCTAACTGTCCATGTAAATACTTCAACAGTAGCGAATTACATGCCCCCTAGCACCATGGCTTAAACAAGAAGCAGACAAGGAAAAAATGCAGTGATGTTACTTACAATTTATTATGCATCACTGGCCTAGAATTATTCTAAACGCTGTATTGCCATTACATTTAAAATAATAACCTTAAAGCATTAAAAGTACATAGACGACAGTGTGATAATTTTCAAATGGTCACATGAAACCAGTCAAGTCCGGCCACTCTACCAGTTTATCTCAGTTAGGGATTTAACGGTTTAAGTAAATGAATCAGCAGGGTTTATATGCACATTAGAATAGAATAATGTAGCTTATATACAGATAACACAGGCATTTTGCAAGATTAAGAGAACAACTCAGCGGAAAATAGCGTCATCCTGGTTCTTGTCGCTCACTGGCCATTCGAGCTTTGTTCCCAGCTAAAAAAAACTGAAAGTCGAGATTTGCTGTCTTGCGAAGATTTATTTTTTGTGACGCAAGAACATATGAATGTGTTATATACAGTCCCACATACGGACGGCATAGTCTAAGTAGCGTTATTTAATTGGTAGCAATTTTACTCCGCTCACTATACCACATATGTCATCCGAATTTCCATTTCCGTTTAAATTAGATGAACTAAACAAAAAGTTCGAAAAAATGAGTCGAGTATACGTTGAATTTAGTTTTCGTTTCTCTTCAGCATTTTTGCTCAGCGACGTTCAATTCTTGTCCGGATTTCTCCGACCTGCATACAGGAATACAGGTAGGCCTTTGTACGAACCATTATTTATCATATAACATTCTTCACGAATATTAAAAAAGGAAGTTGTAACTTCCTCGCTTGGCGTTCAGCATGAAGGGAATAGTGCAACGACTGGTTGACCCGTATCAGTATAATGGCTCGGGCGGGGCGGCTTACTTGCCTTCGGTAAATCGTCTCATTGAAGCAGTACTAGATAAAAGAGTGGAAGTCCGGAAATCCGTCCTGCAACAAGAAGGTACATTACATACACCCTAATGATTCCTTCGTCGTCATATGACTGAAAAATTCTTGAGCACGACGTTAAACCCCAAGCACTCACTCACTCACTCACTCATCACGAATATATTTTGATGTCGACATAAATGTATTTCCCTTTTTTTGTCAAAAAACTTTTCGTGACACTTTTTGCATCACGAAAATTTTACTGTATATATATATATATATATATATATATATATATATATATATATATATATATATATATATATATATATATATGATTGAACAGTTGTCAACCAATAAGGACGTTCTAGGTCAGTAATCGCAAGGCCAATTCCTCAAAACAACCTATAACAAAAACTACCGAGGAAAGTATATAAAGTTTTCATTGATGTTGGGAAGACGAAAGGCATGTTCTAGGCGACTGGGTGAAATATTTCGAAATTTCGACTTTATTACGTCATTCAGTTGGTATCACGATTTGGAGCAAACCATGCCCCTATACCTAGAGTGTTACTGTATACGATGTCTCTGTGTGTCATCAGAGTCTTTGGCTGACCCAACAGAAAGTCGAAATTTCAAAACAAAAAGTAAAAAATGTCCAGGAAAAGGTTAAAATTTATATCACAAATACCCCCCACCGTGACGTCAAGGCTTCCGTAATAATGTAATTAATACTTGAAAGAAAATTGATTTCATACAAAGGTGATAATGGGTTAGCTATTACAGTGGCAGACCGTATCATTCTCTATAAAAGAAATTAAAGTAAATATTTGCGGTTTTCTTTTCTACTGCGTTTTAATGCCTTCATCGTCATAAACATTCTAATCAAATATATTAGCTTTAGGGCCAAGTCAATTATAAGTTATAATTTATGCATTAAAATATGAAAATCTAATTTTCAACAGCAAAAAGCTACTGGACGCTTTAACGCCCCAAATTAAGCATGTGTCACACCATAAGTGGCACTTAGCCGAGGATTATGCGCGTATAGAATACATGATACCATACATGTTCGTCACATACACAGCTGGATAAAGTCAGGTTTAGTGGTGGATGTAAATCAGAGTGCCCGGATTTAATCTCAACAGGTCGCCAGGTACCTGAAGAATCTTTTGAAATGACGAGAGAAGCGAGGGTTCTGTCGGAAGACCTTATAGGTCAAAAGTTGAACCAAAGAGAGCTGCTTGGATTCTCCTACAACCTCAGAGGCCAAACGTCGAACTAACGAAAGCTGCATGGATTCTGCCCTACGACTTCATAGGTCAAAAGTCGAATAAACGGCAGCTCCATGAGTTATCTCCTCTGACCGCATTGACCAGGAGCCGATCTCATTTAAAGGGGAAGAAAATATAAAAACATGATGCCAAATTAAGATGAATGAGCGTCAAAAGTTATTTACAAATATGATCTTTAATATTTTTTTGGATTTTTTTCAAGAGAAAAGGGTATTTCAAAATATTTTTGTATGGTGGGTATTTGGGGCCAACATTTGGTATTTTTCGTTGAGGCACAATAATGTTCTAAATAAGGATGTGATGCATATCTAATAAATTTATTCGAATGTAAATTTGTTGTTTATATCAAAACATATGCATTTAAACTAAATTATGATAATATTTATGAATATATCAAAAATATAAATATGATCCAAATTGAGGTTTAATACATTTGTCAGCTGAAAAAAAATTCTAGTGCAAAAATATTTATTACATCTGTGTTACATCCTTATTTATGGTATCGAATACCCACCATACAAAAATTATTTTCAAGCGTCTTTTTCTCCTTAAGGTAAAATCGGAAAAAATATTGAAGACTACATTTAGGAATAGCTTTTCGCACTCTTTCATCTGAATCTATGTCATTTTTATGTTTTCTCCACCTTTAAGAAAGTATCTCAGTTTTAATTTTATTGCAGTTGTTCTTACACAGTAATGACATTACTGGGCCATCTTTAACACAATATTGTACCAATATGATTGGTTTATGTTACGACAACTCCCAGGTGGGAGTAATTCTAGACGAGTGACGTCTGGTAAATTGCAATTAATATCACTGCTGTTTTAACACAATTCTGTGTAAATTGTGGTGGTAGGAATGTTCAAAATGCTACCATTTGCTGCAAGACTTCGAGCCATTTTTTTTTCAACTATCACACTGTAACCACTGCTGTGGTTTTACCCTCTTTACTGCAGTCTTTACACATTATAACCCGTCAACCAAGTTAGGACAGGTCATTTACTTACTACAGCTTGGGCATATCATATATATTTGGAGTGGGTATTTCAAAAAGTGATAATGCTTTGATGAATTCATTAGCGCACGGAGGACTGGGTTGAAAAGTAACAAGCAATATTAAGTACAAGTAAGTACAAGTATTAAATACAAGTAACGAGCATGTGTCAGCATGCTATAAATGAATCCAAACCGACCAATGTTATCAATATAATTTTAATATATTTAGTTTACCTTACGTTTTACGTACGCTTTGCGCTTGAATCAACCCGTACCAGGCTTATTATTTATTATAATTCCAGATAAGAATCTTTTCATTTACCTGCACGCTAACTTCATGGCAATAAAGTACGTGCATGCACGTAGTGTAGTTAGTGCCGATCCTTGTTCGGTTCATGTTTAGGTGAATAATTTCAGACATTATCAAGGTCTGGAATTTGCCTGTAACTTGATATTCACGCATACTGTGCATGTGCCTTGAATACATGTTCTTCTATCGGTCTGATCAGTCAGACAGCGTTATGAACTCCTCCCACTGCATCTGCTGCGTTCTGGACTAAGACATCTCCGTATCGACGCGTGAAATTTCTTACCTGTTTTTATTTTTACGCGTATTATTAATATGTCATAAAAGGTGTCTGATAATTTATCCGGACTTGTGCGCAGTTTAATCATTAATAACAACTCGTGTATTAAATTAATATTGGGTAGCGTAGCCTTGGGAAAATGTGGTCGAACACTATCAAACAAACAAGGGTTCTCTTTGTTTAAAAGTCATGAATTATGGTTTATCCTATTCAGTTTAGACACTTTTGTTGTCTTTGTCCAGCTTTTATTATTTCTCATGTAAAATAAAGGCTACTTGTAGGCCTATATTTTATAAAATTATAGAATTTATAAAAGCTGGAAATGTAGGGGTTGATTACCTTTTCTTATGATTTTGTATCCATAATCTAAGGTTTTCTGCTCAACTTATAGAATACAAAGCTTTTTATAGGTAGTTTGAAACATGAATTGAACGGGCGACACAACTTCGTTTTCCATAAAACTTAGTTTAAGACGAAAAAGAAAGAAAAAAAAACGGCCAGTTGGTGGAAATATTGTCTTATAAAAATTGTTCTTATTTGTGTTTTTAACAATGTTTCAGTATCTTCTTGTGCTCTAATTCCTTTAAATTCTTCATATTTACCCTCATGTATTTTTCTTTTGCATTTGATTTTAGATTTTATTATTTCTTTATTAAAATTCTCTGCAAAAATTCAATGTTGACATCGTTCGCTTAAATCTTATGAACGGGAGCGCCTGTTAATAAACCCACAGCAAAAACGTTGTTATCGCGCGATGTTTTATGCACGCTGGGAGCCAGGTGCGACATCCACCGCCAGGCTCTTCCTGATACAGACATAATAGGCCAGCTTCCATACGGCGAGAGATCAGCTTGGTCGAGGTAACAACGACCCTGCTCGTCAGATCTTATCTCTCGTAACCAAACATAATAAAGCTTCCGCCGTTTAAAGCCCGCTGTCAACCGTAGTATTCAGACGTCACTGTGAATCGACATCTTAATATTTTTTGTTTAATTATTATCCATTTTTTCTCTCTCAGTCTGTGTTGCGTAGTAACATACCAGTCACGGTTGGTTGGTTTTCAGCGGCCGTTGTCTTATGAAAATTAGTTAGGTCCCTTATAACTTATGGCTGTCTCTCCCAGGGCTTGCTGAACTGAGGTGATCCCATACTAGCTAATCCTGACTTCTGGTCTGTCGACAGGATTGCTTTTCCAGCATATGAAGTACACAGAAAGCAGTATACATCACAACAGAAGGAAAATGAACGCATATGGCTTTCTTATCTGCGTGCATTTTGTTCGTTCCTTTATACTATCGTTTATTTGATTTCTTTGCCTGTTTGTTTGTTGTATGTTTACCTATTCATTTGTTTATTTTGTAATTTGTTCCCTCGTTTTTTTGTTTTCTGAAAGTTTATTTGATTAATAGATTGATTAAATAACTGTTTGTCTCGTGTGTTGGTATGTTGGTTAGTTGCTGGTTCGTCCCTTCGTTCGTCCATTTCTTTGTTCCATAGTTTCTTTGATTGCTTGTGAGTTTGTTTATTTGATTTATTGACTGTGTGTTCATTTTCTTTATATGTTTACAACATAACGTTCGTAATATTACATCCACCACACAACAATACAGTGTGGTCTTGTAGCAATCTGCATTGTGATATTATATATATATATTATATATATTATATAATTAGACCATGTGAAGGAAAGTGGTATTCAGCGCCTGCGGTTGATCACAACTTGTCGAGAGCTGACAATTTCTGGTATCCTATCCTATATCTATACTTTAAATCGCTAAATGGATGCAGTACCTCATTACAACTTCCGTTTTTCGGAAAGGATGTAATTCTGTGTATTTTAGGGTGTAATGTCTTTTTTCACTTCCAGCCTGCCTTTTTTGGTGTAGAGGTGCATGCTTGGTATCAAAATTATGGACATTGTCTTATCTTTGGGCAGGTATGAGTTTTACTGTTGAAAGTTTGAAATTCTGGGCGACAGGACACAAGGTGTGAGGTAGTGATGAGGCCGCGAGCGACGTCCCCTTGGCGTTGCTGGGCACCCCTCCCGGCTGCCAGCATTGAAAGGTCCAGATTTTGACTGCCAACCTTTGTCAAGATTTTTATGGCTTCTTTCTCACAGGCTGGGCCAGGTATGCACCAAAGCTTATTGGCCACGGAATGTTTGGGACTGAGCTACAGCGCTAAACGTTAACATTGTCGCTTGTGGAAAATTAATGGGGTTCTGGGGCCTTATCACAAACAAACAAACGTCAGAGTTGCACACCAAGGCAGGTGACTGCAGTAGAATAAACGCACGTGATCGTTCGATATCTGCACGAGATCGTTGGATATTGCCTCGTGAACGTGGAATATTACTTTGTGAGCGTGACGTTACTTTACTTTGTGAACGTGACGTTACACTACATCTGACTAGCTACCTGATAAACCTGTGGACGTAAGTTCACAGCCCAACCAATCGTCGCTGGGTTTGAGTTCGTGTTCCCATTGGTCGACTTTCATATTACATTATATTCATTGCATGTTTCTGTGCGATGACAACACAGCATTCTGAGTCGTTCTAGACCAAAAAATATCTAATAAATTGTTATTACCATCACCGCACATTTTTTTACCTTTCTGCTTAGGCCATGGTGCTAGGGAGTATGGGTGTGTACGCAATTAAATGAGAAACTGAGGTAAATTAACACGTGTAGCCACAAGTCAATAATCAATGTCGTTGCTCTTTTTTTTTTACTCTCCTTAAAGCAATCTTTTATATTAATAAACACACTGAGATGGGGTGCAATAATAAAAGTACTGACTGCACAATTACAGACATATCTGTGCATGTAATAGCAGAATTATTCCCTTGTTGCCCAAAAGGAATTAGTGACTACAAGGTAAGATTCACTTTAGCGTACGTTGTTTTGTCATACAAACTCAGCTCCGATCTGATTACTCGGTCCGGGTCTCCGTGGCCGAGGGGGTTAGCACACCAGCGTGGCGCAATGACTTAAAAGCCTCTCGCCAATGAGGTCGCTGTGAGTTGAAGTCCAGCTTAGGATGGCTTCCTCGCCGGCCGTATGTGGGATGGTGTCTCAGCAACCTGCTGATGGTTGTGGGTTTCCACCGGGCCGTGTCCGGTTTCCTCCCACCATAATGCTGGCCGCCGTCAGATAAGCGAAACATTCTTACGGCGTAAATAAATAAATAAATATATAAATTACACTGCCTAGTGTGAGATTCGATTTCTGTCATTAATTTAACTGTTGCCGTAGGCAACTCGTGATTGTTAGCTACGATTCATTGTTATAGGTGAGCAATTCTGTCCGGGTGTATCCCTGCATTTGAGCACGAATTGACCTTAATCCATTGTTGTTCTTTTTGTATAATCTGGCTATATCTTGTAAACAGCTATTCACATTTGTTCTTTTGTCAACACTTTACCTCGTGTGTGTTTCACTCTTTTTCATGTCTTTAACATCATTCATTCTCTGTTGATTCATTCATGCCTTTATCGTCTGATTCTTTCACGTGTCTACCACGAAACCGCCAATTTTAATCTTGCGTGATTCAGTACTTGTTCATTTCCTCTTTTCTCTTATTTATTAATTAACACAGTAGATGCCTTTGTGTGGTTTCGCTCATTGTGGCCTTACGAGCAGAGCATTCAGGAAATAGCAAAAGTACTTGGTTACTTATCACCAAATTCCTGATAAAAGAGAGCATACTTGTCATCGTAGTTTCCAGCAGAGAATGTACACGAATGTCTGCTTCGACGTATAGAACTAGTTGCTATTTAATTTACATTCATTTAATTGTTGTTTTAACGCTTTACTAAATAAATTGTATACTTACCAGAAGTCAGTTTACGAATTTAATTTAATATTGATTTCAACCTACATACAAGAGTTACCATTCATGGGATGCTTCGAGCTGAGTTCATTGAGTTGCTGGAATTTCTCATGGATAGCATCTAAGGGAAATTCGGGGAAACCATGGATCAACAGTGTATGGGGTATTCCGACGGGTACAAATTGTGCCCCTCTTTTGGCTGAGTTATACCTGTTCTCATATGAATACGACTATATGCAGAAACTATTAAGGAGTAATCTTCACCGGGCCCGATCTTTCTCATTCACTAAACGGTATATTGATGATCTGCTGGCTTTAAGCACTCCATATATAACAAAGGCTGTGAAATATATTTATCCATCTTAGTTGGATTTATAGGAAACTACAGACTCTCCAAATGATGCGTCTTAACTGGACCAATATTTCTACAAAGACCAAAACGGTCTCCTCTCTCGCAGGCTTTACGACAAGAGGGATAGTTTCAATTTTGACATTGTAAATTATCCTTACTAATGTACCGAAGGGTCCTGCATATGGCGTGTACAGATCTCGCCTTGTAGCATTTGTTAGATCCTGTGTGTTGTGTGACGATTTCAGTCAATGTCACAAGTTATTACTGCAAAAACTAGTGCGTCAAAGTTATTCCATCAAAAGCCTTTACCACAAGTTACTTAAGTTTTACAATGAGTATAATTCTCTTGTAAGTAAACACAGACAGAGTGTGCAGAATCTCTGGAGCTCTGCTTCATGATCGTATCTAATTCCACTTACTAGATCCCCACGTTGGATATATGAACAGTTGCAATCTAGGCGCAACTGAGATACATATTTTCTTATCGACAACTGATATTCTAGCGTGGTACACGATTTGTATACTGATTTCACTCAGTCGCCTAGGGCATACCTTGCGTCTTTCCAACACCACTGAAAACCGCTGACTGTTTCTCTGCATGATTCCGTCCTATTTTTTTTTTTAGTTCTATGGTGGTTTGTTTCATACGTAGTTATGGGAATTGCCCTCCAGAATTTACCCGGAACGTCCTTATTGGTCGACGGCAGGTATATGAATGTCTGTTTCGACGCATAAATTCAAGGTAAGTTTAGAGTACACGGCGACTTACCAACATAGAGCTCTCGTGCTGTCCCAATCAACAGGATGTAAATCCTCGTCGAATAATTCTCGACCACTGACGGGTAAGAAATTGCAGTTATCATCAATGCATTTTTTGTTCGTGTGTCACCATTGGTCAGTTATCTCAATGTCGTTGCTGCTGTGGTTTTACTCTCTATGCTGTACGTCCTTAATTATTCCAATTTATTGGACTGTGTTCGTTTATCTGCGAACTTGAATTCAGCTGGTGTTGATGCTACAGTCGATTACAAGTATTACTGAAGTGCTTCCACACGTCCCCTTTTTTTTATCTATCTGTTCAGGTAAAAAATGCTTAAAAAGTAGTAACTTAGACATCCCCTAGCATCATAGTTTATGCAGATCTAATTGAAACACAGTTATAACGGATAGATAACAGTTAAATGTTATAAATGCATCTCATAACACATCACTGGTCAAGGAGTACTCATGAAGCTGTGCTCTTATCATTTTTAAGAGCAGTTACCTGAAAACAATGCGTAGGGAGTGCTTTGTTTCTAAGATGTGGTTTTTGCCGAATAAAATGTACATTTAAAAGAAACTTACATGCCCAAACAAATGACCTATGAGAATCGACGTAGCCACGTCAAATTATATACTGAGCGCTTCATTTTGAGATCGTCTATACAATGATTGGGATAGCTGTAGCCATAGCTATCGGATACATAGTGAATCCCCAACTCATCACGTTCTACGAAAATGTGAAAATCGGCATCCTCAAACCTTTAATAAACATGATCCAGTCGTTTAAACTTTTGAATTAAAAAGCAAAACGGGGGCCCAGCATGTTTGACATTCAAGCTTGTAAAAGCTAATTTAGATGCCTGTATTTCCTACATATTGACTCCCCTAATCATTTAGACCTCAAAAATGTTAAAATCGGCATTGGCAAACTCCCTTTATGCGTAACCCAGTCGTCGAAACTTTAAAATGGAAAAATAAAACCGTGGTCAGCGTGTTTAAAACTTATGAACAAGTTACAGAGCATGAGTAGTCGTGACGAGTAGTCGTGATTTCACTTCGATTTACCCTGCTCTCAATTAGATAGACGAGTTCAAGACAAGGTCTGACTCAACTATTAATTAATTGAATTAAAAATCCAAAAGATGTTTAAAGTCGGTTTAAGATGTTTTGCGTGAATAAAATTAAAGACGTACATCATAGAGAGTAGTTCCAAAGAAGCGACGACTGTGTGACAGCTGGCAAATGGTCACACGTAACCGATGAATTACGGCCCCTTGTCAATTTACCCCAGTCTGAGTTTTATTCTACCTGTTCACATAAATGCATAAATAGTAGCAACTGAGACGCTCCTCCCCCTCCCCGCCCTCCGCCCCAAGCACCAAGGCTTAAGCAGAATAACGTAAAAAAAATATGGAGGCCTCAGTGACTCAGTTAGTTAGGGTAATGACCCAGGAGCCTCTCACCAATGCGGTCGATGTGAGTTAAAGTACAGCTCACCCTGGCTTCCGGTCCGGTCGTACATGGGAAGGTCTGCCAGCAACCTGGCGGATGGTTGTGGGTTTCAACCGGGCTTTGTCCGGTTTCCTCCCACCATGATGCTGGCCGCCGTCGTGTAAGTGAAATATCCTTGAGTACTGCGTAAAACACCAATCAAATAAATAAATAAATAAAATATGCAGAGATGTTAACTGCATTTATTAGACGTCGCTAGTGGCAGTCTTTCATTGGAAAGCTAGGGCGTCGTCTGGTGCATGGGTGTATATGGTAGGGAAGCGTATGTTGGTACTTTTAAGCCTATACGTGAACAGTTGGAATAAAACCCTGAGGTCAGTTGTCAAGAGACCGGATTTCATCTGTGACATGCGTTGTCATACGTCAACTATCATACTGTAGTCGTCGCTGCTCTGGTTTTATTCTCTACGCTGTCGTTATTATTATTATAGCTATAGATCTGAACAAACTGTGCACTTTTGAGACAGCTCCATCGCCATATAGATAATGTTTGCAGCAAAAAAAAAAAAATAAGGAAATGTGTGACATCAGTGAAATATCATAACATTACAACATTAACTGTTACTATAAACTGACAAATATTACAACGCATGGGTTCCATCCAAGAATGGCAGATGTCGTTTCCAAATTCAATAAAACTCTTCATAAGGAGAAATCATGTTTTTAAATTATCCTTTTTCGTATATTTAAAAACCTGTATTTAAACAAAGTTTCATCCAGGATTGACAGTTGATGCATGTTGTGGGGCTAAAAAGTGTCAAGCTAGAAATTAAAACTGGCTGCCAGAAAGAACAAAAATGAACATCTTAATGACGGAAATTAAAAAAAAAAATTAAAAAAAAAAACAAAATTAAAAAAAAACAAAATTAAAAAAAACAAGAGAACCTATTGTTAATTTACAACCAGTGACGTCATTGTATTAATCTAAAAGCCTTATTATTTAACAGACTGGGTCAGTACTGGGTTGATTTACTGTTAAATTAAGTCTTGTTGAGAACAGCACAAGGCAGTGTTACGCCAACAAAAGTATTGTGTTGTAAAAACAGAACAAGCCTGCCATGTTTAACACATGATAACCCTTAACATAATCTGTTAATTAGTTAATATAGTGAACTGTAACTGCGCACTGAGCAACTCAGACAATCGAGTATGAAGAGTCTATGTTAAGTTATGCATTGCTTACCAGGATGTTGTCACAATGCGTTTGATGTTAAACCCAAGGTCAATTAAGGGTAAATGCTTGCGGTTAGTTTCTTTGAGTTAGGCGCCTGGCACTACCAGTTTCGGCAAAAAAAAAGTTACAGAAACAAAAAGCTTCCTTGTGAAACTTGCCCGTAAAGTGACGTGCAGACTTAGCGTTTGTGTGTTATTTGTACAAGTAGGTCTGAGTTTTCCTACAAGTGCGACGACGTGTTTAACATGTTTAAATAATGTTATAATGAACAGATACAATGTTTCAGAGAACTTTTACAACTTATTACCTAAGTCCCTGCAGGCAAAACCACCTACTGTAGTTCTTCAGCCTTTTCACATGTTTGCAGGGTATTTATTCAAGCATATTCTGAAGGTATTGTTCTGTGTTGACTGATAAAGTCATATCTTTGGTATGAAAACATGAAACTGGCCAATCCAACCAATGCAGTTCTTTCAACAATGTGCATAATGAATATAGTTCTTTCGTGTGCGAAACGGCTGGGGAACTAGGATACTACTTATTTACTCCATGCACCTATTGTGAAAACACCACCCCAAACTACAGGTGTTAAGTGTAAACTACAGGTGTTACATGCCCACAATCCACATAACATTTCCTCACAAAAAATGCTTTTTTTTGAGGAAGTGAGAATTTTCCGTTCAGCGAGACGTTGAATGATTTTGCACTAGAAAACAGATGGTTGTATGAAATGACAGAAGGAACTCCAGTCATTAAACATTAACTTTAGCACGTATCACAGATAACAAATTTGACGTTAAACAAAAGTTTGTAAAATAAAAGGATAAAAAATTTTGAGGCACAAAATACCTGGCGTCCTGGCACGTGTTCCTTGATCAGCCTAAGCCAAATCGAAGTCATATAATCATCTCTCAAACATCCCAAGTGAAATTAAACTAAAAGCTCTAAAAATGATTTATCTGACCTATAAGGCCTATAATAAATAAACTTTATAACACCCAAATGTTTCGACATGCATGTATATATATTTGTATAGCTTGCGTGAAGGGTCTGAAGGGCTTTTTTTCTATTTTTTTCCTATTATTGGTATTAATTAATCACTCACTTAATTAATTCACTCATGAAGTAAGTTGCACTATTCGTGCTGAAAGCAATAACGGTAATTTACGACGGTAACTGTAATTTTCGACACTTTACGATATATATATGCCTATTTATGTCATTGTTTTCCGATTAGCCTGGAGAGCACTACAAAAGGAGACCTCTTTGGTGTTCAACACCTCACGCTGTAACTTCCTTTGGCTGCTCGTAAAACATCCTTGCAATGTGTGACGATCTCGAACTGCCCTCTGGTGTTACTTCCCTCAGGCAAAGTTCTCTACCTTCCTATAACAGATTAATGTCTGTCCGAGCCTGTATCATGGCGTGAACAAGTCGTTGTTTTTAACATCAGCCCGGAAAAGAAACATTTTTTTCTGAATGTTTTATCACTTTATCTGCTCTCAAGCAGAACAGAGTCGATATAAATCTTTATTCACCGTTGGGTGGTACTGGGATAACACTTTCATTGCGATCTCTACATTTATCACGCTTGTTACTACTTTCAGAGTTCATTTTAAAGTTGTTTAAAGCCTATTTTTGCCTCGTGTGTAAAGCTTAATGGCATTTCATTGTGTAATAAACACTGGGGAACCGTTAGATAAAGATGTATAAGACCGACTGCACGGCAGTACAAATCCATACATACCATGCTTAACTGCTTACACGGTTAATGCGGTTAACACATGAGACCTGGACTCCATGTCATTCAGAGACAGGTAGGGCCATCATAAACAACCACATTAATTCATCTTGGTATGCAAGGCTTAGTAGCATTGGCATGACGAGTGTATCACACATGGGAGACAGAGCTCACCAGCTACTCGCAATTTATATCTAAATGTTTTATCACTTTATTTTGCTCGCAACCAGAATACCAATAGTCAAGTAATAACAAGGCGATAACAATCTTTATTCACCCGTGGGTGGTATTGGTATAATACTTTTATTGGTGTTTATCTTGTCTTGTAATGACTTTGTTCTTACATTCACTTGTGTAAAAAGTTCTTCAAAAAATATATTTGCCTTTCATTGTCTTACATTTTACTTGATTGGTTTTTTTTATGTCGTACACAACAATATTTCACTTATACGATGGCGGCCAGCATTATCATTGTCCAATAATTAGAAGCTATATAGATATATCAACAAAACATTTGCAACCCCAAAAATAATATCCGCATATTATACTGCACAGTATTATTTCCTTCGCGCGTTCCAGCTGGGTAAAAGATGTGACAAAAAAGTTTCAATTTTAAAAATAAAAAACCGAATCTAGCACAAAAATCAAACACCAGGTATGAAACACATCCCCGTCACAGTATGCTGACACCAGACGTGACACCCAGTTCTGTAATGGTATGCTGACACCAGAGATGACTCCCAATCACATCACAGTATACTGACACCAAGTATGGCACACAACCCCGTCACAGTATGCTGACATCAGATATGACATCCAACCCCGTCAGAATATGCTGACACCAGGCATGACACCACTTCCCGTCACAGTATACTGACACCAAGTATGGTATACAGTATGATGACATCAGACATGACACCCAATCCCGTCATAGTATGCTGACACCAGACATGACACCACTCCCAGTCACAGGATTCTGATACCAGGTATGGCACACAACCCCGTCACTGTGTACTGACACCAGGCATGACATCACATTCCGTCACAGTTCTGGGTTTGGCACATAAGCCCGTCAGAGTATTATGACATCAGACATGACACCCAACCCGTCATAGTATGCTGACACCAGGCATGACACCACCTCCCACCACAATATACTGAAACGAAGCATGATACCACGTCCCGTCACAGTATAGACCAGGTATGGCACACAACCCAGTCACAGTTGCGGACACCGAGGCCGACATGCGTTTGACATATTCCATGACATAGGGGATCATTGGGAAAAATGACTGGGTATGACCCAGCGATACCATTTACTCATCAATACGCATATTTACTTATTTGGTGGTTGTTTAACATCCCTTTCAAGAATGTTTTACTTATAGGCAATATCGATCATTTTCATGGGTGGATTAAACCAGTGTGGCCAGGGGTAAACCGCCGACCATTGTCAATTTACTGGCCAACTATCTCCCTGCTGACTTGTGAGTGGGTATCTTTACATTCACTGTCCAAGGTCGGAGTTGAACCCGCATATCGCTTGCCTTGCCAACTGAACTACGTGCGACACAGTAATATTGAGGAATGTTACTTAGAGGCATTAAGTCTATGCTAACAACAGCAACCAGCATGTACTGATTTAGGTCTATAACAACCAAAGTATGGATGTTGCTTGACGGTATGGTTTATGTATTATGTATGGTTTTAAGTCGTAAAAAACAGCATAGTGAGTAAAAGGGTAAAAGGGAGACTGGCGAATAGTTGGCATATCTATCTATGTATGTATGCTCCAGATTTCATGTCGTTAAAATTTTTTCAGTCATATGACAACGAGGAGTCATTAGGTGTGTTTACAGATACTGTGTCTTCTTGTTGCAGAGCGGGTCCATGTTGCCAAGGTGCTGCCTCTACTGAAATGTCATGACAAAGATACCAGGCATGAATAAGGAAGGTAGCTGTTTCACAACCAATAAAAAAATTAATACAACCTTAAAAAAAAGACAGAAAACACATTTAAGACGATCAGCAAAAAGAAATCCCTCACTATAGTATATTTCTGAAGATCTATTGACCTTCAGTACACTGATGAAAAAGAAAACCACGTCATAATAACCTAAGAACGTGATATTGATACAGTTGTAACTAACGTCGTGTGTAGTAAGCAAATAACAGAATTCTGACGTCAATACATAGAGTCGGTTCTAATCAACCACTCGGACAAAACGAAGCTCGTCATGGGTTGACAACGTCGACCAATCGTGTGGCGCATGCAGATCTCTCACTTATTAACGAATAGTCTGTGGTCGTTAAAATAAAATGAGCTTTCGATGGAATAAGCTGTGTAAGCGAAACTCCCCCACGCTCACGGTCACCAGGGCAGCACTCACTGAGACTGGGATATGCATGAGTTGCCCTTCAACTGACGAGAATGTAAACGACCCGTTCCGTCAAGCCAACAGGTTTAATGTACACACAAGTTGTCGCCCCTGGCTATGATAGTAGATTATTTACTGTCGGGTAGTCGGCGCTCGAGGCAAGGTTTGGTATGAATTGTCCATTCACAAAATTTTAAAAAACGCCTCGTCACTCCATCCGCTCTCACGCTAAAATAAGTGAAACTTACTCGCAAGGAAAGAGGGATATGTTACAAGTCCTGCAGCAGCAAATAAGAAAACTCTAAAAAAAATTAGAGATTCAAAAAGCACAACAGCCAAATCAAAGTGATAATTTGTATCAGGTCACATGTGACCAATGGGAGATATCACGTGGTAAGTTTATTCTGGATTATTGACCCGAATGAGGAAGGGGGTAGACTACAGGATATATGGTAACTGTGTAAATGTATGCAGGTTGTGCGGCTGGTGTGGCAGGTATGCTATGCAATGGAGAAAGTACGAGTGACTGTACTTTCCATAAAAAGAATCGTCGAGACGTGATAGCGCCGAGTCGATTCTTCTTTTAGGAAAGTACCGATACGAGTGTTTTCTTCGTCCTAAACGATAGCCACTAACAATATTCATGTACCCGAGAGACTTTCCGTACTACTCAAATAATAAGTGGAGTAAGCATTTGACATAAATCCTTTTGTTTGGACTATAAATATCTACGAAGCTGAAAACTTTATTACGGAACCGTCCTTTATGTAACACGTTCGTGAATATATAACCGGTTGCTTTATACATGCGGGACCACTTAAATTGTGTCGGGTATCTGCGTCTATGTATCTTGGATCTTTCAGCACATGAGCTAGCTGAACAGGACAGTATTGTGCTATGGCACTGCATGACAAAAGTAGTGGTTTGCAAGAGTGATACAGCGTTAAAAGATTCGGGCCACATAGCATTATTTCACCACGTAATGCTGATTTTGGTGTCTTTGTACACCAAGTTCCTGGTCGTCCTGTACTTTCCAGAAATGAAAAAATACAGTTTGACAATAGGGTGATGTCACAACTATCGTTTAATGTTGAAAAGGCAACCCAGTTTAAACGCCATCATTTCCTGAAGCACTTTGAGGGAGAAGAGTGGGGCGGGGGTGGTCAACATGTTTAAATAGCTATTTACCGCAATTAACAACAGCACTCATATGATCCTCCATGTCGCCTTACATGAAATTCACTGCCCGCTACTTGTCTTCCACCAATAGGGATATATACATATAGCTCGTCTCTTACAGGTGGCGTAATCATAAAAATTACATAAAGCTCAGACGAAATTAGAGTGCAAAAATTTAGCTGTAAATGTTGTCTTCAATATTTTTTTCCCATTTTTATGTTATATTAAAACAGATTGCCGAACAAACGTGTCATGAAATGTTAAATAAAAACGTGTTGACTTAGAAAAACAATTCTGTGACCTTCTCAAGAAAGATCAACACTGATCCAATCCTTTCCACTACGAATGGAAGGAGATTTATATCAGCATTTTGTTTTTACTTCATCTATATGGAGATACTTGACAAACCCAAGACATATGTGTGCGAGAGATGCCTTATACAATTTAGTTCATCTTAATCCTGCGTTAAGCAGAGGTGTTTCTGTAAATATACATTTTTGTTTCCATAATGGGATAATTTGTTCCGGTAACCTATATGGAATGATGTTGGATAGTACTGCTATAAAGAATTGTGTTGGAGAGTACTGCTATATAGAATGGTGTTGGATAGTACTGCTGTATAGAATGGTGTTGGAGAGTACTGCCATATGGAATGGTGTTGGATAGTACTGCTATATAGAATGGTGTTGGAGAGTACTGCTATATAGAATGGTGTCGGATAGTACTGCTATGTAGAATGGTGTTGGAGAGTACTGGATCCAAGTTTTTCACTTGATGAATTACCCCCCCCCCCCATCCCCCACCACCCCACCCCATGCAACCCAGGCATGTTTTACTGACTTTCGAAATTCATTTGATTTATTATTTGTTATCTTGGTGTTTAAAACCGGGAATCAAGAATTAGTAGTTCCATTTATTTTGGCACTGTGAATTTTCATTCTTCTCCTTCTAGGTCAATCTTTGAAGCATTTGATAGACCCTCTGTGTTATGTGCAACGATTTCAACCAATGTCATGAGTTATTACTGCAAAAACTGGTGTACTAGTTAAGGTTATTCCATCAAATGCCTTCACTCTAAGTGTTTAAAGTTTTACAATAAGAATAGTTCCGTTGTAGGAAGATGTGGATAGAGGGCCGAGAATCTGGGCCCGAGGCTTGGGACGTATATTCATGGTGTTGAATTTGCCGTAGTTGCAATCAAAGCTCAGCTGAGATACATACTTTGATTATCGATTAAACAAAAGCTTGTTTGTCAAGGCCATTCCACCAAACACTATAAGTGTCTTAAATTTTACAATAAGTATAATTCTCGTGTAAGTATCATTCCAGACGGAACGCACAGAATCACTTAAAGGTAGAGTCAACATAAGAGTTACAAGTTCAGACGAAATTGGAGTGCCAAAAGTTTTACTCGTGCAGGTAACATTCGGTACAGAATGTACAGAATCTAGGGCGCTCTGCTTCATGACTGTCTATGTCCGCTCACTCTCGGGTTAGGGGCAGTATATTCATCGTGTTGAATTAGATCACCACCTTGGATATATGAACGCTTGCAATCAAATTGTAATTAAACTACATATTTTATTATTGGCAACTTGTACACTAGTATGGTACACCACTTGAATACTGATTTGACTCATTTACCTACAACATACCTTGCATATTTCAAACATCATTTAGAACTGTTGACAGCTTCTCTCTGCCTAATTCAGGAATAATTTCGTACTTTATATACTTTCTTATTTCTGTGATTTGCGTTATACGTCGTTTTCGGAATTGGCTTAGGGATTATTGACCTGGAACGTCGTTACTGGTTCACGGCTGGTATATACGAATGTGTTTCGACGCATAGATTTAGATACTAATGTACAGAATAAACATACACATATGCTGTATATAAGACGCTGTTACCAGTATGTTTATGGTATAACCCCCCGGAATGCCTAGGTGTGTCTAATTAACGACGTTTTGATTAGAATGTGAATGTTTGAATGTGACACTTAGCTTTCCACTGAAGGCTAATTAAGTGCATGCGCATGATGAAATTAGTTTCCATAGTATGTGGTATTCCACGATGAGTTTAATTGCATCACATCGGATGAACATTAACTCAAACGCAATTATATGTAACATTTCATGCGAGATTACTTTAATCGGGTCACTTAATTTTTATGTGGATTTGCATGCCACTTAACTTATAGCGCATAGTTTGAGATAAATGTCATTCTGGCACTTGATTTATTCATTTATTTCATATGTATTCTAAGTCGTACTCCAGAATGTTCCACTTGTACAACGGCGGCCATCGTCATGATGTGAGGGAACCGGGTAGAACCATGGAGGGAAGGAGGGGTGGGGGGTGAACCCACGACCACCCGCAGGGTTCTGACATATACGACCGGAGAGGAAGCCAGCTCGCAGCGACTGCATTGGCGAGAGGCCATTTTCTTCACATGATATAACTAGAGCTAAGCTGTTTTTGACGAAAAATAATTTCAAAGATATGTTTGAAATCATATCTCAGGCCATGGTCAAGTTATAAGAAGATGGTTGTCTTTTAATTATCGTACGCCGTTATGATTCTCAGAAGGAGAATGGTATAAAAAAATCCATGCTTCATTGCCTTTGGGGCCTTAAGGAAGCGGCGTTGTTTTTGTAAGGCCTATCATGAAGTTTACCTCTCACAAATATGACAAATGCCATGCGCGAGAAAGATCGCCGGTAACTCGCTGAAGGTCAGTGGTTTATGCTGGTGTGTTCCACACATAAACTAACCGCAGTCGTGTAAGTGTAAAATTCTTTAGATTGACCTGAAACAGCAATCAAATAAAGACGTAAATATTATGTCTCATTCTTAATTGCTTTTTGGTATTCATTTTTTGGATTTATTGCATAAATCTTATTTATAACAAGCATTAGACGTGATTCATCACCGACATTCCTGTTAGGGAAATGAAATGGTCATGTAAAATGCATGATTAGCAATCCCAAGGAGAACAGTACGGTAGATCGTGTTTTTACAACGATCTCCAAATTGTCTTGCGCTGGTTGTCAGCCCGATTCTAGGAGCCTCCATGGCTCATTTGGTTAGCGCCTTAGCGCAGCGTAATGACCCAAGAGTCTCTCACCAATGCGGTCGCTGTGAGTTTAAGTCCGGCTCATACTGGCTTCCTCTTTGGTCGTACGTGGGAAAGTCTGACAGCAACCTGAGGATGGTCGTGGGTTTCCCCGGGCTCTGCCCCGTTTCCTCCCACCATAATGCTGGCCGCCATCGTATAAGTGAAATATTCTTGAGTAGGGTGTAAAACACCAATCAAATAAATAAGTAAAATCAGATCCTACAATGTGCATCTTGGCTGCGTATACGTACATGTATATTGGGCGATCATGAATTTTCCCTACATGGACATAGTGCTGTTTTTGTTTCGCTGCAACTCTGTTATGTGTATCTTCTCTATTATACGTTGTACTAGGACAAAAACCTTGTATTCCTGTCACAACCAGGATTTCACTTGTGAGATATACAAATTGTGTAATTTTAACAGACTAACATAAGACGGTACGTGTTACCATATGTCTATTATCATACCATCGTCGCTGCCCTGGTTTTACTCTCTAGCTGTAGCTTTCTATATTGATAACATTTATGGTATTTATCTACGCCATAATTAAGGAACGCTTTCCAAAACAAACCATTAGTTTTCGGAAGTATGTCCAAATAAAGGATCATTTTCAGAAGACATGTAAAACAAAAAAAGATCCCGCATATTAAGTGGCATCTGAAACAAACAAATATTATTAAATGTTTTTTAAATATTTCAAAATGCTGAGGATCTAAGCGTCAAGTTCAACATCTCCCTGAAAAGGCGTTCGAAGCCGAGAAAAAACCTCCATGACGGTATCTTAAAGATTTAAGGTCTGTCAGCTACCTGCGGATGTTCCTGGATTTCCCCCGGGCTCTGCCCGGTTTCCTCCCACTATTGTGCTGGCCGCCGTCGTATAAGTGAAATATTCTTGAGTACGGCGTAAAACACCAATCAAATAAATAAATAAAAAAAAATTAAGACAGTATCTTGCTTGAGATCTGTCCTTTAGATTCCATACACGTATAGACAAAACAGTCCTTAACACTTCTGGGTTATATCAAACGAAGGTGTAGAAAGTCGTAACGGAGTTATCGGGATTTGAACCTTATTTTGGCAACACCTGGGATAGAATATATAGCTGTTTGGAACGCTCCATAGAAATATCTTAAATTGGATAAATTTAAACACAAACTTATTGGGTTTGTGTTTGAAAATACAAATAATGTGTATGAAGAACTATTCAAGTGCCTTTTATCTACCCTCTTTATATATAATTGGCCGCAAATTTTGACTGTTGATTCCCCTACATGGTGTCCATGTTCAGATATGGCCATCATATTGGATCAACAAGATGAGTTCGACTAGCCTTTTTTCACGTTTACATCGATACAATATTTTAACTAAGAGTATTATCATTATTAGGAATTACATTTTCTGAATATTTATTTAGTACAGATTTTAGTGATTAAAATTCGCTGAGACTATTCCGAGTTTTGAACCATCGACCTCTGAGTCAGGCACCAAATCGCCAGCAATATACGCCAACCGTCTAGACCACTCGACCGAAAGTGGTTGGTCTACCTCCTACAAATAATAGGAGGTAGTTGACCGGTAGACTTTACGGCGAACATGCATTACGCCTCCGATGATCAGGAGTGACAACTTTATTGGGTTAATATATCAGACTGGTATAGATGTCATTCAGAACGTGGATTTTAAGTAAAAAATATTAGGAATTACACCTTCTGAATATAGCAGATATATGGTTTAATTCGTAATGACGATAATACTGTTACTTAAAATCCACTTTCTACATGGCATCTGTACCAGTCTGGAACGTTTTAACTGTACCAAGTTGTCTTAATTTACACATATCTACTTTCCCGTCCACGTGTTTGGAGTCAGTTTTATTATATTTACAACAAAGAATGCAAAGTTGACATGTTTCGCTCAGGAATATTCAAGAATCACGTCAATATTTTATATGTACCTGTAGGCCATGTAACATTAGATATGATTTTGTCTATTTTAGTTTCTATTTTATTCTTTACAGTATGGATCTATTCTGTAAAATATGTTAGTATGTGTGTATGACATTGTTGTCATGTCTGTATGTAAGTGGACTACGAAATATATTAACTAAAAAAAATGACACTACTTTTTAGATTATACTTTACATAACCCATTATTACACATTATGTAGAGTGGGTAATTCGTCATTATAATCGTTAGGTCTAGGCTTTACATAACCCATTATTACACATTATGTAGAGTAGATACTCCGTGATTATAATCGTTAGGTCTAGGCTTT
Organism: Liolophura sinensis; assembly: GCF_032854445.1. Classification (NCBI taxonomy): domain Eukaryota; kingdom Metazoa; phylum Mollusca; class Polyplacophora; order Chitonida; family Chitonidae; genus Liolophura; species Liolophura sinensis. The sequence continues at coordinate 9,848,301 of NC_088307.1, forward strand.
ACATAACCCATTATTACACATTATGTAGAGTGGGTAACCCGTGATTATAATCGTTAGGTCTAGGCTTTACATAACCCATTATTACACATTATGTAGAGTAGATACTCCGTCATTATAATCGTTAGGTCTAGGCTTTACATAACCCATTATTACACATTATGTAGAGTGGGTAATCCGTCATTATAATCGTTAGGTCTAGGCTTTACATAACTCATTATTACACATTATGTAGAGTAGATACTCCGTCATTATAATCGTTAGGTCTAGGCTTTACATATCCCATTATTACACATTATGTAGAGTAGATACTCCGTCATTATAATCGTTAGGTCTAGGCTTTACATAACCCATTATTACACATTATGTAAAGTGGGTAATCCATCATTATAATCGTTAGGTCTAGGCTTTACACAACCCATTATTACACATTATGTAGAGTGGGTAATCCGTCATTATAATCGTTAGGTCTAAGCTTTACATAACCCATTATTACACATTATGTAGAGTAGATACTCCGTCATTATAATTGTTAGGTCTAAGCTTTACATAACCCATTATTACACATTATGTAGAGTAGATACTCCGTGATTATAATCGTTAGGTCTAGGCTTTACATAACCCATTATTACACATTATGTAGAGTAGATACTCCGTGATTATAATCGTTAGGTCTAGGCTTTACATAACCCATTATTACACATTATGTAGAGTGGGTAATCCGTCATTATAATCGTTAGGTCTAGGCTTTACACAACCCATTATTACACATTATGTAGAGTGGGTAATCCGTCATTATAATCGTTAGGTCTAGGCTTTACATAACCCATTATTACACATTATGTAGAGTAGATACTCCGTCATTATAATTGTTAGGTCTAAGCTTTACATAACCCATTATTACACATTATGTAGAGTAGATACTCCGTGATTATAATCGTTAGGTCTAGGCTTTACATAACCCATTATTACACATTATGTAGAGTAGATACTCCGTGATTATAATCGTTAGGTCTAGGCTTTACATAACCCATTATTACACATTATGTAGATTGGGTAATCCGTGATTATAATCGTTAGGTCTAGGCTTTACACAACCCATTATTACACATTATGTAGAGTAGATACTCCGTCATTATAATCGTTAGGTCTAGGCTTTACATAACCCATTATTACACATTATGTAGATTGGGTAATCCGTGATTATAATCGTTAGGTCTAGGCTTTACATAACCCATTATTACACATTATGTAGAGTAGATACTCCGTCATTATAATCGTTAGGTCTAGGCTTTACATAACCCATTATTACACATTATGTAGAGTAGATACTCCGTGATTATAATCGTTAGGTCTAGGCTTTAGATAACCTATTATTACACATTATGTATAGTAGATACTCCGTCATTGTAATCGTTAGGTCTAGGCTTTACATAACCCATTATTACACATTATGTAGAGTGGGTAATCCGTGATTATAATCGTTAGGTATAGGCTTTAAATTCTAGGTATTATCGTTTTGTACATTTGTAAAATGTATTTCTATTTCACATAAGTGTATAGGGTTTTCACGTGTTAAAGAACTTTACACATTTGTAATAAACGCTTATGTTACACAAGTACAAAAGACTTGAACATATCTACATTTATAATTAATTATTTATTTATTTTGATGAATGTTTTTACGCCGTACGGAAGAATATTTCATCTGGGGGATACCCGTGAGTGTACATTTATATGGCTCGTCATATATATATATATATATATATATATATATATATATATATATATATATATATATAATATATATATATATATATATATACCTGCGGATGGTCGTGGGTTTCCCCCCGGGCTGTGCCCGGTTTCCACCCACCATAATGCTGGCCGTCGTATAAGTGAAATATTCTTGAGTGCGGCGTAAAACACCAATCAAACAAAAAAAAAAAAAAATTATCTTTCATGGGAAGGTGTGCAACAGCCTGCGGAAGGTTGTGGGTTTCCCGCGGGCTCTGTCCGGTTTCCTCCCGCCATAATGCTATAAGTGAAATATTCATGAGTATGGCGTAAAACACCAGTCATAATAAATAAGACAAATATTTGTGTATTATACAAAATTTTGTATCTGTTCAGATTTATTTGTTCCATTGGCCCAAGTTATATATCTCCAGTTAAATTATGTTTCAATTAACATTAGAGCGTATGTCAGTTTCTGGGAATTACAGTACTCTATCCCAAATTCTAATGAGTTAAAGTGAATTATGACAGCCATAGTCACGTCTTACATCTACGGTTTATCTAACACACTATTACACTCAAAAAATTAATCTGTTTAATTTCAGCAATGTCTGCTATCTGAGTGATACCAAAATGTGTTCTGTTATTGCAACAGATTATTCTGATAAATATAAAACACATATTTTATTCAAACACAAAATGTGTAAAGTGAAATGAAATGCAACAGTAACAGACACCAACTGTGTACGATAATGGACTTAACAATGGTAGGTATATATATATATATATATATATATATATAGTGTTTTTTTCTTCACAGGCCTATGAAGATATCTTTCACTTATTACCCTATCCAGGACAGTCTTTAATTTTCCCAGTCCTGAACACTGAAGCTATTCCACCGTAAACGATGCGTCCCGCGGGATCTGGAGTGCGGGGGGTGGAGTTGTCGGTATCTTATGACACTCGGTACGACGTTAGCTGTCCCCGGGTGACATTACATGTGTCCTGTCGAGGAGTGATATTAACAGCTGACACCCTGCTGCCGTCTTCCGTTGATAAAATGGAGCTAATTTACGCTTCATTTCTACCTCATTTAACTCCCCCAAATCCCATTATATACATATACCACCATTTTGCAGGCAAATAGGTAGGTTAATTACTAAATGGGCACATACAATGCACGACCCAATAGAAAGGTGTTATTAACAGCCGAGGAAAAACTGTCAAGTGCATGGTTTTCGTCTTTTTAGCCCTCCAATGATCATACAATGTTTTAAGGCAATTTTTTTTTCTAAACGGACCTTTATTGAAACTGCATGTCTCGTTCAGAAACATGTAAATTAGTACAAAAACTACAGCATAGAGAGTAAAGTTAGAACTGCGACAACAATGTGTTAGCTGGAAAATGATCTCACATATTCGGTGAGATACGACCTCTTGTAAGTTTACATCAGTTAGGGTGACAGATCCCTAAAGGGGCTGATTTACACATGAATCCTATGGGCATCTCCAAAAATGCTAATCCAGGCTATTCTACAAAAAAAAAAAAGACAATTAAAATCTTGCGGAAGACTCAACGACCTCGACAATCACCTGCAATATCTTGTCTCTCATCTTCTCTGGAACAATGAAGTACACTTTTGATGATTTGAATAGTCAAATATCTTGAAAATCAATCCTAACAGGGGAGGTGGGTGTGGGGTGGGTGGGGGTGGGTTGGTTGGGGGTGGGGGGTGGGGGGTGGAGGGTACATGGCCTGAAACAATTAGGAGTAAATCTCCATAGTCTATTGGTCATTCTTGCCTTAGCCTCGTTGGATTGTGCGCAAACGCATCCACGTAAAAAATAATCTGTTAATTTTAAACGAAACCTTGTCTGAGTGATTATAGAATGTATTCTGCTATTATAACACAATACTGTGTAACATTCAATATAATATCCTGTTAGTCTGATACAATCTTTATTCTGAATTCATAGAGCATTAATTTTGTATATGTATCTCAAAAAAGCGTCATTATCACTGTCTATCACAACCAATACCTTTTATTTTTCCTCCATTTTAAATACAGAGCATGATGAATCATGAACAGACATGCATTCAGAGGCGCAACTGTAGCTATCTGCTAAAATGTAGCACAAAACCAGACTTGTTCATTACAAGACAACACAAGTGTTGAGGTAACGCATTGCTGTGTTGGGGTAACGCATTGCTGTGTAGGGGTTACGCATTGCTGTGTTGGGGGTAACGCAATGCTGTGTTGAATGAAAACAACACGATTTGTTGTGTTAGATTTCAACACAAGTGTTTTTTAGCTACACTTCATTTCTTATAACTTCTGATCAATGTTATTGATCTCCCCTTTTCTGTTTCTCCTTGGATTTGGTTTTAAGATCAAATCACTGTTTAATTTGCCATTAATGAAACCACTAATAATTTATTTGATTCATTTATTTGATTGCTGCTCAACGCCATATATAGCCAACAAAGTTTCGATTATATACGACGGCGATCAGTTTTAGGAGTGGGAGAAACCGAAGTGCTTGGAGTAAAGGACAAGGAAATGATGCCAAAATCAGATGAAAGAGCATGCAAACTTATTTGCAAAAACCTTCTTTAATATTGTTTTCCATTATTCCTTTCAGAAGAAAAGGGTATTTGAAAAAATTGTTGCATTGTGAATATTTGGGACCACAATTACATGTACGCATTGTGACACAGGCAGCCGTTTTTAGTTCCCTGTTCATGTGGTACAAAATGTATCAGTTTAAGACAAACTAAACGTAAAAACCAATTTATTTTTTTTTTTGTTTTTGTTTTTTGATTGGTGTTTTACGCCGTACTCAAGAATATTTCACTTATACGACGGCGGCCAGCATTATGGTGGGTGGAAACCGGGCAGAGCCCGGCGGAAACCCACGACCATCCGCAGGTTGCTGACAGACCTTCCCACGTACGGCCGGAGAGGAAGCCAGCATGAGCTGGTCTTGAACTCACAGCGACCGCATTGGTGAGAGGCTTCTGGGTCACTACGCTGCGCTAGCGCGCTAACCGACTGAGCCACGGAGGCCCCCAAAAACCAATTTATCACACCGATATCTGTCTATTCAATATAAGAAACCCCACGGACAATCGAGAGCTAGTAGGTTTTTTTGATGTGACAGCCAATTTTCACGTGACGCTTCAGCGCTAGTGATTGGCTAAGTTCATAAAGGCTTCTACAACATGGCTCCTCGTAGTAAATTGTCCGTCAGTACCATATCCGCAATGCTGGACGTCAACTTCTCGGCATTAAAAGCTGTGTTTCAATTGGGAAAAAGCTCTTTGGAGGAGTACATAAGCGCAGGCAAACAATATAGATGGTTCATAAGCTCATTGTGGAATTGAAACATTTGCATATTAAAAGTTGAACACCATGAAGAGTACAACCAGAGCAGCGACAACAGTGTAATGTTTGGCAAGTGGTCAAACGTAACCGGTGAAAGACGGTCTCTTGTAGCTTTACCTTGGTTTCATTCCAACTGTTCGTGTAAATGCTTAAATATTAGCAAAATACACGCCCTCTAGCAACGTGGCGTAAGGAAAATTAGACAAAAAAATGCAGGGATAATAATTGTAACTTATTAGACGTCATCAGTCTAGAATTACTCAAAATGCTGTGTTGTCGTCAAATTTAAGAAACAAATCATAATAACAATGTAAAGGTACTAGGACTCTGGGATGCTTCGTCCACCAGCAGAATCCTGGGCTTATGCAAGATTACAATGTAGGCAACATGCGTTTTACGCCGTTTGCAGTTGTCCGTCGAATAAATCTTATTTCATTCTGTTCACTCTTCTTATTATTTATTTCACACCCCATCCAGTTACTTTATATAGGCCTGCTGACACCGGGCCAACCAGGCGTGTTTCCTTGCTGTAATCTTTCAGTGCTGAACTCCTAACAAGGCAGAAACAAGTACCATTTTAAAAATTTGTGGTATAACCCCATCCGGTCCGAGTTATCCGTACAGTACCGTAATCTATTCTAGCACTCACCCAGAACCATAATGTTACTGTAAATTTTGGTAAATGTTAGTTGGTCTGCAGCAACCTGCGAACGGTCGTGGCTTTCCTCCGGTTCTGCCCGTTTTCCTCTTATCATAATGCTGACCGCCGTCGTACAAGTGAAATATTCTTCAGTACCGCGTAAAACACCAATCAGGTAAATAAATAAATAAATAAATAAATAAAATGTTAGTTTGTAGAGTGCATACACTATATGTGTAATTTCACGTTCAATATATAAGACTGATGCGCTTTTGCCATATTAGATAAACACAAGCCCCCTTTACATATTAACATTTTTTAACGATTTTTTAACGTGTTCATAACTGTGTAAGATTGTTATCAAAGCGCGATTCTGGTCGATTAGGCCATCAGTGAACGGATATTTGAACATTCTGTTCAAGCTAAATGACATTTTTGGTTATCGGGGCTTATTAACTTTTGAAATGCAGATAACTTTGATCTTTCACGAAGATAGACTAAGTGTACTGACCTTGGGGATACTGCGGTTACATTTTGATTGACGTTATCAAAACTTGCGTCGACAGTTTAAGTCACCTTTAAAGTATCACAAGAATTCCAGTGCCGAGAAGTTATCTGGCACAAAGATACCCATCCTTATATATATGCCGGTACACATCTTTCTTTTAGAAATAGTTGTTGTAGTAAAATATTTCCTTTGCTTTTTCTAAAGCAATATAGCAAAAATAACAACGTTTTTCGTTTTCTAATGCAAGGGGTTATACCTCGTTTCTCCTATATCCTAAGATGTTGGTAAAAAAAAAAGCTTGAAAGACACGTTTACAGACGAAGAGTATTTTTCGTGAATAGATTTTATAGTGGAGTAGCGGCGCAATGTCTACTGCGTAAATAGTAATCTTCAGGATTTTGCTGTGGGGTGTGGGATTCAGATGGCAGCGAGCTACGTACGTTGTTTCGCACCAAAAATAATAGACAGATAAGCCCATAATGATAATAATCATAAAAAATATGTCTACTCTGTGAACACATTTGGATTAGCTGCCATTCAGACTCGTCATAATAAGGCGTGGTAATGCTTTAGATTCTTACCCTATTATAATATACCTTTTTCTCCTAAACTTTTCACACAACACATCATACCTACACCAGTGAAACAGATAAATCTTTTATACAGTATTTCTGAAGGTCACCTCTGACGTGATTTATGAGCTTGTATAATAAATTTATGAGATTGTGTTGTAAAAAAGGTGATGACTGAACATTTTGATTTTATTTATTTATTTGATCGGTGTTTTATGCCGTTCTCAAAAATATTTCACTCATACCACGGCGGACACAGCATTTTGTTGGTAGGAAATCGGACAGAGCCCTGGGTAAGCCCACGACCATCCGCAGGTTGCTGTCAGACCTTCTCACGAGAGGACACAGCAATTTTAGTAATTCAAAACCACTGACGTGATATAAATTGCAAAACACATCACTGCATTTTATGGTATTTCTGCTGTAGCCACGGTGCTAGTGGTGTGTAGGTTGATACTTTTTTTTTAACAATATACGTGAATAAAACTGAGGTAAATTGACAAGAGGTTGTATTTCACCGGTTACCTGTGACCATTTGCCAGCTATCACACCGTCGTCACTGCTCGAGTTTTACTATCTGTGCTGTAGTATGCAGTTCTGACTCCTCAGTAATGACAAGGTTTGCTCTGGATTTGTAATTTAGATGTTAATGAGTTCCTTCTAGATCTAAGTTCCCAGAGTGACGAATAAGAGTTGAGAGAAATATTTACATCTGGACAAAAGCGCAAATATGGGCTTTTTGTGGATTAAAATTAAAGTTTACCAGCCACTTTGTAACAGCTGAACATCAGGTAGATTTAAATTAACATCTGACATGTCATCAGATTTGACCGACAATTCCGCGTCATCAGCAAGCAGTCTCATTCCGCGCAATGTGGTAAACATGGAAGCCAGCAGACTTCGCTCGTTTATGAGTTTCCCCTGGGCTCTGCCCGATTTATTCCCACTATAAAGCTGTCGTATCAGTGAAATATTCTTGAGTGCGGTGCAAAGCAATAATCAGATAAATAAAGTAAATAACCTATATGGAAAAGCATTGAGACTTAAAGGGAACAACAAAGGACTCAGTGCAGAGCCTTGTGGAACGCCTTATGTAATTTGGGAATAAAATGGACTCAATGCAGAGCCTTGTGGAACGCCTTGTGTAATTTGGGAATAACAATGGATTCAGTGCAGAGCCTTGTGTAATTTGGGAATAACCATGGATTCAGTGCAGAGCCTTGTGGAACGCCTTATGTAATTTGGGAATAAAAATGGACTCAGTGCAGAGCCTTGTGGAACGCCTTGTGTAATTTGGGAATAACAATGGATTCAGTACAGAACCTTGTGGAACGCCTTGTGTAATTTGGGAATAACAATGGACTCAGTGCAGAGCCTTGTGGAACGCCTTGTGTAATTTGAGAATAACAATGGATTCAGTACAGAGCCTTGTGGAACGCCTGCCTTATACTGTAATCTGCACATTACAGTTCATGATTTGAATCCTGTACTATTTGTGAAATTTCAGCAGTCTTTTGTTAAGGCATAAACTATCTTATGTTAATAATAATATTTTCATTCGCAATAATGAAAACATGTTTGTTTCAAAGCATACAGTTACCGGGATAGTAATCATGGATCGGGTCGGAAAGCGACCTACATGTTACAGGTCAGTGACTTTGACTGCAGTCGAGATAACTTGAAGTCTTTTGAGGTGTATACGTTATGAAAACGATTGTTTGAAAGCAAAAAAAAAAAAAAAAAAAAAAAAAGACGAAGAAAAAAACCAAACCCCGTACAGCACACCTGATTATATCCACCAGGCACGGAGTGACTCCCTGGCCGGGAAAAAGACGAGTCTGCTTTTTTAGTCTAATAGTGTTTTTCCTGGGGCAGGTGGAATTTTTATTTGCTTTTTATTACATTGTACATATGAATATTTACTCAGATATATCACTCGGGTCAGGAATTTTAAATATATTATGTAGACCTTATAAATCCATTTAATCTCATGCTGAATGCGCTCTATAAAACACATTTATATTGTGTATGCAAAGCAAATATGTGTTTGAAGGAAAAGGGCAGTAGTGTTTCTGAAGTTTAAGCAACTTATGGACTGAAAAATGCGCTGAACAAATTAAAATATGCAACTGAAGTAACATTTAATCACGTACAAATCGTTAATTTGACACAGAGTGTCTACAAGTGGAAACCGTTACTATATTTAATGTATATCTTATCATACATTGTATATCTGAAAACTTTTTGAGTAAGGCGTTGTACGCTATAGCTAAATGAGCTACAATATGATGGCAGTTATGTGATGACCAGTCATATAAAAGAGAGAACAGTGTGACGCTTTACTCGAAAGAGCCGGCCATACCCTACTAAATTCTCATAATGCTTTCGTAAGAGGGGCTATACAGGAGATTTTTGGCAAAAAGTCGACCATCGCAATTTCAGTCGAATAATTGCTGTTACATAATGCTCCAAATAATAACCATTCACAAATATCGGCCTCGTTTGTGCAGGTGTTACTGTTCAGTATCCGTGATAAATTTGAAATGGTTATAAATGGTTGCAATATATAACTTTTGCAAACTTAATTTGACTTTAAAACCATAAATTGTATAGGTATGAGTGTGATATTTATTGAAAAACGTGAGCTATTCTTGGTAAATCAAAAAAATTGAATCGACTAGTAAACATGGATTTTGCCAAAAACCTCCAGTAAAGCCTATTGTTTTAAAATAATTAAATTACAATTTAAACATAACTATATACAATTAATGTTCATTTGAGACGTCAAAACATTCGTCTATCTTAAGGCGGCCCACGTACGAGTTAACCTGCGTCAACCTTCCTTAATTTATCATTCACAGATTTTAATAAAACATAAAAAAAATAGAAACTGAAATTCATCAATTCAGAAATACTCGTACTTCTGTCACTCTGATATGCGCCACTGCATTCGGTAGATGATACTATTGTAAAGCGGTGAAATGTTTCAGAAACAAGGTAAATTTTTGAGAGGTTTTTATTCCATTTGCCTGTTCGTCGGGTTTAATCATGATTAGAGATGATACAAAAATCCACCAATTGCTAAATTAAATTCCAGCTTGTGCTAAATTTTCTGTTTATGCCAAAATTATTGTTCAGGTCAAATCGCTTACCTGAGAAAAAATAGTTTTAATGTCAAAGAGTCCATCTGAAGTTGAAGTCGTCATGCTTACAGGTCGTACGTTAAGTGAATAGATCATATTAAACGATATGAATGTCAAAAGTATCCTCTATCTGTTTACATAGCCACCTTTTAGTTTGTTTATATGGGTACATCTGATATATCATTTCCTGTTTTGAACCACATTTGTACTCGCTTGATATTTACAATTACGTTAAATGTGGATGCTTTGAATAGCATTTACGTCTCCAGTTCCAGTTTTGTTAGTTTGAAATGTATTTTTCTTGAGTTCCATTTTTGTTCGTTCCTGTTGAATCAAATTTCAGTTATTTTGAGTTATCTTGTGGTGTTATCTTGAGATGCATGTATATCGCATGCATTTTGAATTTCGTTTTTTATTCTTTTGGAATTTCACTTTTTGGGGGATTTTTTTGGTTTTAATTTTTTAATCTATATACCCTACTCATGTATGAAGTTTTGAATTTCACTTTAATATTTTTAAAACGCTAATAATTCGATTTTTAAATCCAGTACATTTTGAATATCCATATATCTGGATATATTGAATCAGATTTTTGTTCTTTGAAATCACTATTTCGCTCATTCAAATCTACATATATCTCGATGTCTTGCATGTATCCCATCTTATTTATTGTTTATTCTTTGTCATTTCAAGTGGTTTGCTGATCTAATATTTAAACTCAACCAATTTCTTGAGTTAAAGCACGCTTCTTTTGGGTACCATTTTTTAAAATTTATCCCAGCTTCTTTCATTGGTGTATGTTATTTTGAATCTAGCTTTTACTAGGTATGCATATATGCTTGGGGTTTTACGTCGACATTTTTCCATTTCTCAGTCATATGAAGACGAGAAGTCAGTAGATGTGATTACATGTATTGTGTCTTCTTGTGGCGCGGCGAATTAATGCCGCCGAAATGCTCCCGTCCCTGAAGTATCAAGCCGAAAACACCAGGCATACCATCCCACCCGGTCCCATCCTGTTTCTTTGCTCTAACCTCTTCGTGCTGGGCGCCAAGCGAGTTAACAAGTATGAACCATCTTTGGTATGACCCAACACGCCTATAGCTTTTACTGTTATGAATTTTAAGGTTTGCTTTTTTTCTAAATGACTAAGACTGCCTTCTTCTAAATCGACGGTATAAAATATGTATAATTTAAATCCCGTTGTTGTTGTTTTTAATTCAGTTGTTAGTACATTGTAATCACATTATCGGTTTAATTTCTACCACTTCGTTGAGTTGAATTTCTTATATAATAAATAATATTATAATGTAAAGTGGATGCAATTTTCCAATCACATATTTTGTTTCCTATTTGGCCAATGTTTGCATGTATACTTTATATGTACTCCTCAAAAATTTGTGTGAATAGAGAAGTATTTCACTATTTTCAAACAATAATAAATAGTTTTTTAAATATCTACTTGTGATATTTTTTGATATGAAGACCGCATTTATATTTCTTATATTTGAAAGATACAACCGGCCCTACTTTCCAGTTCCTCCATTATTTGTTTTTTACATAATATATGGCATATGACATATGGCTTCCCCTCCGATCGTACGTGGGAAGGTCTTGCAGCAACCTGCGGATGGTCGTGGGTTTCCTCGGTTTCCTCCCACCATAATGCTGGCCGTCGTCGTCTAAGTGAAATATTCTTGAGTACAGCGTAAAACATCATAAAATCATAAAAATAAATGTATGACATATTACTATGACTTTGTAAATCATAAGTACATATTTATACATGTAAAAATAATTTTCCCCCAATTTATACAGTGGGAGATCTCCAAAAGTTATATGTGACGCAAGATTTTCGAAATAGGAACAACTACTTGTGCTTGGTACACGACGAGGATGTAGTTGTCCTCGCTGGCCTATATATGCATGTAAAGCCTTGCTCTCGTCGCAGGTAACCGAAATCTCACAAATAAAGTCACGGGTTCGAATCCTGCTAACATAGGTTCGACTGTTGCTACCTATTAGAAGGCTGGCCAGGTGGTTCCTGCACCAATAAAAACAACTGTCTTCGTGTGTAAGTGAAAAATTTGTGTTTCGGGTGTGAAACACCAACAGAAAAAATATAAAGATTCTACTATGAAATTGACGGCAAATTCTAAGCTAAATGTGCTGACGTACACAACTTTTGAGCAGTCAAGACATTGTCTGTTTGTCCAGACTTTGTCCAGGCTTTATTTTTCCATGCATTTTCGTTGGCGATAAACATAATCAAAGCTGTGTACGAAATTTGCAGTATTAGATACATCGCATAATGAGGTCAAATAGCGCAGGTTTTTATCGTGAGAAGGATCTCGTCCGGTGATATTGTTTCAGTTGTCAGTAAAAACTTTTTTGTTCGTTCATAATCACTTTATGTTGTGTTTAACCTCGTAATCAAGAATGTTACATTTACCTCGGAACGTAGAGTAAACTTGGAAGGGAAGACTTCAGTTGCATCTACATTACTTTTATATTTATTTATTTGTTCATTTATTTCTTCAACGTCATACTTAAGAATTTTTCACTTACACAATGACGACCGGTTTAATGGGCGGAGTAAACAGGAATACCTGGCATAAACCCCTGACCTCTGGTAAGCTACGGATAAAGTTTCCCACCTATATGTAAGCTTGTGGTTTTACGTTGTACTTAACAATTTTTAAATCATAAGACTGCGAGGAGTCCTTAGGTGTGTGTACATATACTCTGTCTTCTTTCTGCAGGGAGAGTCCATGCTGCCAAAGTGCTGCCACTACTGAAGTATCGTGCTGAAGACACCAGACGTGACACATTATACTGATACCAGTCCCGTTCCCTTGTTCTAACTTCCAAGAATGATTTTTAAAGTTTTTGGTGTGACCTGACTCGGGTTTGATCCCGGGTGTCCCGACTTCGAGAAGAACGTTCTAGCTTTTAGGCCACCGAAGCGGTCTAGTTTTCTACGCGTGGCGTAAAACTATGTACATCGCATTGGTCTTCGAATTGTCTTCAAGGAACTTTGCGCTGCTCAAGAAATGTTGTCACCAAGGCCACAAATGCGGTGCGACTAGGAGAATCGAGAAATTCCATGTCCACGACCAGTTTTGAAATCTCGCCTCGTGTGTTCTGACTTAATAGTTAAATTAAAATACCAGATCTACAAACAGTTTATCTATCGCAGCAGAGCTGATTTTGAAAGCTATTTAGCTTAAGCAAATCACGAACTGTTGGCGCCTGCAATCCATGGGAGATTACTCTGCATTCAATCACGCTACAGTGAGGGCGCTTCTCTATACATGCGCAGCTATGAAGTTTTCTTCAAAAAGTTTAATGCATTATGAAAAATAATATCTTTTTTCTATTATTTTAAGACCCTCTATCAGATTTTTTATTCATCGGTTCCAATCAAACCAAAGACTTTAAAAATGGTACACTGAAAAAATTAATCTGTTAACTTTAACAGAAAGTTTATTATTTGAGTGATGTTCGAATGTATTTTGCTATTGCAGCAGATTATTCTGTTAAATATAACACACATATTCTGTGAATTTAATATCAAGGTTCATTGGATTTACAGGATGTTATGTTGAATATGACAGAATATTGTGCTGAAATAACAGAATACATACACTTTCTATTAAAATTAACGGATTAATTTTTTGATTGTACTTCTTGCGGGCTGCTTTGGCGCTCAGCAATGAGAGGTTAGAGCAAGGAATCAGGGCTCGTTCACCCTGTGTCAGCATAATGTGGCTGGGCAAAGGTATCATGTCTGGTATCTTCGGCATGATACTTCCTGTAGTGGCAGCACTTTGGCGGCATGGACTCCATAAGAAGACGCAATATATGTTCTCACATCTAATGGCTACTCATCGATATATGACGGTACGACCACAAATCCATTACCTAGAAGTATGCAACATCCCTATAGCTAGTCTCCACGGCACTTCACACTTTTCTTCCATCTCTGACACATTATGTGACGTATCTGCGCAGCCATACATTTTTCTTTCTCTTTATCCTGCAGAAAGCGTTTGAGAAACGGCTGATGCATGATAGGTTCCAAACGCGGTTGTGTTTAAACGGACTTTAAAAAATTACAACGGAAAGTTTGGTAAAAGGACAACAATGTCTTTGATAGTAATTGTTTTATAGTTGCTTGGAGATATCAAAATAGTCAGTGGGTTCTTAACTGCATAGCAACAATGATCAGCGAGATCGGAGTATTTAAATACGGAGTTTCGTTTTGAAGGCGTGGCCAGTTCTTGTAGCAGCCATTTAGGCTACAATTAGATTTCCCATGATTCATTTCGCAATTTCCACCAAAGAGGTTGGCATATTTCTCCACCAGGCGGTGCAAGCTTCTGCAGATGGCGTAACATGTGTACTGTACCGTGGAGACTAGCTATTGGGAAGTTGCATACTTCTAGGTAATGGACTTCTGGCTCTAGCATACATGTATACCTACTCAAGAAAGTTTCACGTGTACTCCCTCACACGTACAGCAGGGGAGGAAATTGTACAGTAAGATACAAAGTTGTGGTCCGAATGGGAAAAGATTCCCCACTGAACAAATAAAGATACCCGCACTAAACGTTGAACTGCCAGACGTTGGCGATATTTGTCAGTTTTACTTAGATGTACACATAAAATTTCAAACTCCAATAGTCGTCAATCAGTTCGGGCATAAACAAGAAGTTCACTTCCGGTTACAACGATGGTCTTGTGTTTCTTGGTTCTAGTATTGTAATAGTTATACTCGTACCCGAGGACCGGTTTCCGCCCCACCATCGTGTACTTGGAATTAGGGTTCTGTCGCATTTTATCGCATCTACTTCGGTGATACCACCAGCCGGATTTCACGAAGGGACATCCAGGCCATTTCGCTTGCCTATCCCATGTCAAGAATACCCCACGACCCGGTCCTTGGTATTTGATCTCAGGTGCGTGGATGTAACTCGAGTAGAACAACTTATAATCTTGTTCTTCAGGGTACATCTTCAGCCCACTATTGATGAAGAATTTGTGGTAGCTACTCTGTTCACCGTGGTCACCGCCATCATCATTCTCATCGGTGTAAAGGCGAAGAAACAGGAGCGGAGCGACAGAACTCGTATTAAAAACCGGAAAAGCAATTCATTACCGAGCCAAAACTCGGAGGAGAAATCCCCAAAGCCGTTTTTGTATTCTTCCCAGGTTTTGTTGAAGTCCTGGACCCCTCTCTTCCTGCTCTGCACAAGGATCCATCCCCTGAGCTGACGCTCCCGATGACTCCCCACCCCCCAGTTGTTCGCGGTATCCTTCAGGTTACAGAACACCAGCACAGAACCTTTGTTTGCTGTCTGAAGACGATACACACCATTTTCACGATAGCCATGTTCCCATAAGTCTCCACAGTCTGGAGCGAGGAAAAAAACATAAAGAGAATTTCTGTATGGAATATAGAATACATCACCATGTTGCCGCGGCCTTGCCCTTTCTTTCTGCATTGAATAATTAATTGATTAATTACTTGATTAATCGATTGATTGATTTATTAGATTTGTTTTTAACGTCGTTCTCAATAATTCGTCACTTATATGACCACAGTCTGGTTGATGGGTGAAGGAAACACGAGGAAACCTGAGAAATCCATCGGCATCAGTTTTCAACTGTACAGTGGTTATCCGAAAAATCGTCTGACTATCGAGCGCTGGATTCGAACTCAGGCCTAAGGGACAACGCTTTTGTTTGAAAAAAGAGGAAGGAACTCTTTTGAATTCAGATGACAATTAGTCTGTCATTCTTAAAGCAAGCTTTGTTCTTGGCACATTAAAAACAGCTTTCATATTCATTCAGGATTATATGGCACTATTTTTTCCCCAGGAAATAGTCCGTTCTACTTTAATTATTACTCGCAGAAAAGTAAGGAAATGAAGAAGTGAATGAATAAAGAAATGAATTAACGCCATACTCTTGAATTGTTTAACTTACAGTATCGCGGCCAGCTTTAGGGTTGAAAGAAACCCAAGTGCCTAATCAGCAAACTAGATCAGCTGATTTGTTGCCAAGGTCAGCAAAAGAGGTTAACCAATCCGTGGGCTTACACTTTTGCCATTCTGCCACAGAAATGAAATCGACATACCATTTGCCAACTCTTCTCCATTGTCATTCAGTGGTGTTCCCCTAAACATAACCCCTCTACCTGGGTTGTGTCTTTCTGTTGGGTGAATGACTGGTGACGCAGTTGTTGTTGTTGTTGTGGTTGTCCTGTCAGCTGTCGTTGTTGGAATTTTTGCTGTTGGTATTGTTGTTGTTGTAAATGTCTTTCGGCTTTTTATTTTTCCCTCCATATCCGTCCCACAAACACAGGATACCTCATCCCTAAAACTGACCTGATTTATCACCCGCAGTGTCCTGTTACGAGTGTTTGTGACCTGCTGTCTGGCTGCACCAGGCGTAAACCAGTCTCCAATAGCCGCCATCGCCTGACTTAGATGAAACCGATGCAGTTTTTCTTCCACAAGACTTGTCCGAATATTTTCAACTTCGGACACGAGGATGTCTGTACCGACATTTGTGTCCATTTTTACCGATGATCTGTCCAACCCGGATAACGTCTCCAGACACTCTCGTAACTCCTTCTCTAGCGCACTTCTTTTCTGCTCTAATTTAAAAAGATTTTCTTCTATCATTGTGACTTTATAAGATAAATAATCTACATTTTGGCTACTGGCTTTGAAAGAGACTGTCGATAGGATGAGAACGATATCTAACACAGCGCCAGCAGCAACCATATTGAACAGTCTACGTTATATGTCATCTGTGGTTTATGTTTCTACGTTCGCTTATGTCATTCGCATATGTCAAGGTCATCCTTTAACATCACGTGATCTTTATATATGGGTCATGTCGTGTTTCAAACAATCTTATACATGGTTTCCAGGAGAACTGAATATAGAGTTACATTATGATTTATTTGGGTGTTTTAAATCATAATCAATGTTTCCGTAATTATAAGAGATCCAAGCGGGAGTTTTAAGGAACACTACTCCATTAACACGTGTTACTATTATCGTTTTATTTACGAAAGTTTGTGACCGAGATACAGTCCATGTCGTTTGACCGACTGGAATTAAAGTAACAGCTTGCTTGGAGTTATGTCCATGAAACGTTGGTGTTTTTAGGTCACGCTTTTTGGCAATCATATTAAATTTAATCACAATAAATAAAGAGTAAACGTCTTGGAAATTTTCTTCTCAGGAGCTTATAGTATCTACACGATCAGTAGATAATCGGATTTAACCAGATCAAAACACACAACAAAGTCATCAGTGAAGGATTCATACACAGACTATATTCCAGTTCGCGCGCGTGTACAGCGGTAGCCATAGCCACAGGCGAATACATTGTTTCTGTGGGGTAACACAGGGATCCTTCAGTATTACAATACTGATTTGTACAAATACTACACCACCTACAAGAGGTTTGGTGGCCTCATGGTTGCAGCGTCCCCTGAGAGTCGCGAGACACGGAAACAATTCCGGTACGGGTCATACTAAAGACTTAAAATATGGCACTTGTTGCTGTCTCGATTGGCGCTCAACACTGAAAGGTTAAATCAAGAAAACTGGACTGGTTTGCCCGGCGTCGGTATAATTTAACTGAGTGGGGTGTCATGTCTGGTGTCATCGCCATAATAGGATCGGCCCCGATAGCACAGTTGGTTGAGCATCCGCTTCGGGAGCGGTAGATCCAGGGTCTATTCTGGGTCGAGTTACACCTAAGACTTTAAAAAAGAGGAAGTTGTAACTACTTCTCTTGGCGTTCAGCATGAAGGGGACAGTGCAACTACTGGTTGACCTATATCAGTATAATGGTTCGGGCGGTGCAGCTTACTTGCCTCCGGTAGGGCGTCTCAGTGAAGCAGCACTAGATAAAGGAGAGGTGGAAATCCGTTCTGCAACAAGGAGGCACATTACATGCACTCTAGGGATTCCTTCGTACTACGTTAAACCCCAAGCACTCACTCACTCACTCACCCGTCATGATAGGCTGCTTCAGCGGTCGGAGCGCTTTGGTGACATGGATTCGCCCTGCCACAAGAAGGCACAGTATAAGAATGCACACCCCCATTGACTCCTTATCGTCATATGGCTGAAAAAACTGTTAAGTTAGACGTTAAACCGCATACATCCATCCATACATACATACATACACACATACAAAAAGTTCCCCAAATTATTTAAAAGAATAAAATCTATAAAACTACAGTTAAACATCCGCCCGTTTGTCTGCCTGAAGCTGTGCATGCATAAGTTTAATGGCAATCGGATAATTAATAATTGTTCATAAATATATTTCCACAATTATCTCCATTTATGACTACTTTGGTAATAGTGTCATATTATTACTACCAAGTGGTAGGAATTAAAGAGAAATGGTGGTGTGTTGTATCAATACATCCACACATCTCCGCCTCATATATTTCTTTTAAGAACTACATGCGGACAAGGGGGTGCAATTTAACAGGCTTGTCCTTCATGTAGTACTTACTGGGAAGAAGCATAAAGATTTGGCAGTCATCGCAGATGTTTACGCTTGCTGAACCAGTGTTGCAACCTTGATTTAGAGATCCGTTTACCGATTTCTGCTCATTTCTACTTGGGGGTTTTGGAGGAAGCATATGCCTGCGGAATTGTCCACTGTGCTAAATGTGGATAAGAGGAAACAATTTAAATCCTTGATTGGGTACGTATATTTATATTTCACGGTGCTAAGTGAGAACATCAGAAAACAAAAGGGAAGTTTTTACATCTATCGTCTCAAAAGGTAAAAATAGTTCTTCTGTGTCTTGTAACTTGTCAAAAATGTTAGACTTTTGTTGACATCAATTTACCATGGATTTCTCCCGTGCTCAATCAGGTTTCCTCCCACCAGAATTCCGGCCGTCGTTGTACAAGTGTATAAGTTGCTTAAGACACCAAATAAATAAATGAATAAATAAATAAATAAATAAATCTCGGACTCGAAACACCCTTTTGTAAAACCTTGATGGAGGTATACTCAAACTAATTTCTTCACCTTGCTAAACGGGGAAAAAGAGAGGAGATCTGGAGTCTTATAATTAGCGAGGTACGTCAATGATTTTTCAGAGTAGGCCTACAAACTGGAAAAAAGGGTAAGCGTGAAACTGCGGCGGGAGTACACACGGCTTATTACTCCACAGTGCTACATGGTGAAACAAAGTTACAGCCTTTGTGGAAGTATACGCCTACAGGTTTTGTCAGTGTTACATGGGAGAAAGGGAACAATGTTGCAGCCTTTGTGGAAGCATACGCCTTCAGATGTTATCACAGTGTCTCATGGAGTGAGTGATTTAGTGCTCAGGGTTTAACGTCGTACTTAACAATTTTTCAGTCATATGACGACGAAATGTGCCTCCTTGCTGCAGAACAGATTTCCACCGCTCTTTTATCTAGTGCTGCCTCACTGAGACGCCTTACCGAAGGCAAGTAAGCTGCCCCGCCTGAGCCATTATACTGATACGGGTCAACCGTTGCACTGTCCCCTTCATGCTGAACGCCAAGCCAGGAAGTCACAACTTCCTCTTTTAGATTTTATCACAGTGTGACATTCTTTGGAAGTGTACGACTACAGAGTTTATCAGTATTACTGATAAAACTGATAAACACAGTTCCACTGATTGGGTGGATCTATGCATCAAAGCAGACATTCGTATACCACCCGTCAACCAATATTGCCGCTCCAGGTCAATAATCCCAAAGCCAATTCGCAAAACGACGTTTAACACAAACCACCAAAAAAACTAAGAAAATGTGTGAAGTACGATATTAGGACAGAGTCCTGTAAATTAAAGCAGTCAACAACTTTTAATGGTGTTAGAAAGACGCGAGATATGTTCAGGCGAATGAGCTAAATCAGCGCTTTCAGCTGGCTGAAATCGACCTTGTGTTACAACATAGCATTTTTCTACCGTTCGGTATTGAAAGTTCCTTGTCGTGATTGTTTTTTAATTGTTGGGATCTATCCACCAATGAAATTCATACAGGCCATGCTCTACCCACATTGACTCAGTATTCAAGCTTGCAGTATGGCGTGTTTTGTCCGTTCTTTATTGATCTCCTCCAACCCCTCCTCCGTCTTTTATGTAAACCACACTGCACTTACAGGCACTGTATGCGGCTGGTGGCTCAGTCCCCTCTTTCTGGCAAGTGCGGCATGTCGGCTTTAATTTTATTTTGAAGATTATATCCTTTTATTAAACTGTCACACATTTGGCCTTAGTCGACTCATCTCCGTTGTTATCTCTCTACATTCGTTTTCATATGAAAAAACAAATCAGTATTCAAATCCTTTACCGTGCTAGTGTAAAAGTTGTCCACAATAAAATATGTATACATTCAACCTGGCGATCTAATTCAAGACAATGGATATACTGCCTCTACCTCCAAGGAAAAACGAATTAGACACAGTCACGAAGCAGAGTGCCAGAAATTCGGGACACTGTCCATATTAACCCACAAGAGAACCACACTCACTGTAAAACAAGAAACTTAGAGTGAAAACAATTCACCGAACATCCTAGACACTTTAGTTTTTAGTAATGATAACTTGTGACGTTGATTAAAATTGCCACATAGCACAGAGGATCTAACAAATGGTACAAGGTTAGATATGTACACGCCATTTGCTGTCCAAGTAATGGTAATGTACAATGTTAAAATTGAAACTATCCCTTTTGTTCGTAAAGTCTGCGAGAGAGGAAACCGTTTTGGTCTTTGTGCAAATCTAGATCCAGAAAAGATGTACCATCTGGAGAGCCTGTGGTTTCCTTTGAGGCATACGCAAACAGATGGAAACAACTTTGCAGGTGAAGCTACACATGTACATCATTGCTGATTTTCCATAGTCATGAATAGGGACAAGAAGGCGGCGTACGCTTGCTCACACAGAGTACACAGTTCACACAGAGTACACAGTTCACACAGAGTACACAGTTTACACAGAGTACACAGTTCACATAGAGTACACAGTTCACACAGAGTACACAAATATAAGGTATTCCAGATGGAGTATTGCCTGCCTCAGACACTGGGATATTTGTAGATACAGTAACGTAGCTCTCGCCTTTTAAACATAACACGCCTTTTACATGAGAGCTGGCTTCAAGGGAGGCAGTGGCATGCTGAATGTAGCACAAATGCATACACGCATGCATATAAGTCTTCATGTAGTAGGAATCTCCGGGTAATCCGGGTGAACTGTGAAGAGAATTTCGTACATTGACTGCACAGACAAAGTGGGACAGAAATGTCGGTGTTTAGTTAAATATTTATTTAACATCTCTCATTCGCCAGACGCCTTGTCTTGATTCGACTTGGGGTAGAGCTTCTGACGCTTACAAGGCCGATGCGAAAGTAGAGCCTTTTCAAGAAACTTCATCTCTTTTCTTAACGCTATTATCTCTTTCCTCAAAGTCTGGTTTCCGTCCGATAATTTCTCGGCTTCCTAAAATGGTAAGAAAAGGATTGCATTCAAAAAGATGGGTTATTTGGTTGGGATATACGACTAAATGATTGCAAAATTTTTGTTCAACGCACTACTAGGGAACTTATCGCTTAGACGGTGTCTGTCTATTTTAAGTGCCGAGGAAACTGGAGTGCCTATTAATTTTTGGAAACATCCATTTCCTCCACCCATATAAGTGAAAATGTCTAGAGTACGGCCTTGAACACAATCAATAACTCAATCTGTCAGTTGATCTATTCAAATGAATGGATTCTAGATTTCTTGTTAATGAAAATGTCGAAAATGGTGAGAAAAAATGCGAGCAATTCTTGATATTTATGATGCTAAAAGTTATGACATTTTAAAAGAAACATAATTTTTTTATTGGTTTATTGTTTTTTATTGGTCTTTTACGCCGTACTCAAGACTATTTTGCTTATACAACGGCGACCAGTATTATTCCGGAAGAAACTGGGCTAAAAAAAAACACCTCCATTCGCAGGCTGCTTCCCCGGGTGCTACTCCTTACATTATTCATTATTTGTTGTTCATTATTTTTGTACAAAATTTGCAGTGGTAGCATCGAGGTATAGTAAATGTAGGGAGCGCTGTGAGGAGTTTGAAGCCAGAGTTAAATTTTAAAATAGTGACCTGTTCAAGAAGAGTCTCTTGTTCGTTCTTCTTTTCCCTGCAGCGTCTGGCTGATAATTTGTTCAGATCCCGTCGCCTTAATCTCCGTCTTATGTCTTCCTCTGTCGGCTGTGATGACAATATATTCACTTAAACAACTAGAATGGAGGTTATGGTTTTAAGGAAATGAAAAAAAAAGTTCTGTACAATAAAAAATCAAATTCATTTGTGAAGCATGTTGTATATCCCTTAATAGCCCTATATTTCATGTCAATGGCTGGAATGTTTCGAAAATGACATCATGGATTAACTTCGAAACACGTGACCAAAATAGCGCCTCCGCTTATCAATTTTAACAATCAAACGTGAGTTATTTCTATAACCTTAAACTCAGATTCAGTTTTTTCCCCTCCTCAGGTCCGTTATTAGACATCTGTATGGATATATTACATATGTCCCCATTTTACCCCTGGCCAGATTTTTCTGACGAATTTGGCCAGTTAATTAGACACAGATTCTTATTCTGAACGGTATTTACGACTATAACAGCGTTGTACAAAATAATTAGGGATGAACGTTTTAGCTGTGACACCATGCGATCATTGATTTAAACCTTCTTGCCTATTTAACTCAGGAGGGCAGGGCATGATGAATGCAACATCATGTTTTCGGTTTACTTAATATGGCGTATCCCATGATCAAAGAATTCCAATTAAAAGCTGATTTATTTCGTTATGCAGTCACATCAGGAAAAGATGGCTACGGCCGTTTAAGTACTTTTTTCACCCTTCATCCGAAATAACAAACAATATACTATTTCTTTTCGTTTAATATTTTTACTTAATTGAATGTTTCGTGAAGAAAGGGTTGATTTCGAACACTCGACCTTACTGGCCATCGCCCTATGATGTGAAGTGTCTAATAAACCAATTCAACATCACCCAGGTAAATGTGAGGAATTTATTACATAATAAGTAAGAGTAGTGTGTCTTGTCTTGTAAGGTTTTGCTACTTTTGTACTTTGTCAGTTAATATTTTTATATTTGAACGCATTCAAACGGTACAGCTGTCATATCGACATGTCGAATTCGACAAGTGGAATGAAAAAAGGGCTTGTCCATTTCATAAACAGGGTTCTCATGCTGGCTTCCTCTCCGGCCGTACGTGGGAAGGTCTTGCAGCAACCTGCGGATGGTCGTGGGTTTCCCCCGGGCTCTGCCCGGTTTCCACTCACCATAATGCTGGTCGGCGTCGTATCAATGAAATATTCTTGAGTACGGCGTAAAACACCAATCAAATAAATAAATAAACAGGGTTCAGGCGATGTGATAAGTCGAATAGTAATAATAGTATGAAATGACCTAATGTCATTCGAACTGTCGATTCGACCATCGCGCCGTGTGATCAGCGATTCATCGAGTCAGTTAGTGAACTGTCGAAAGACGGTTGGATCTCGACTCAGTAAACGAAAACGAAGTGGCGGGATGATGGCGGGAACCCGTACCCATGACAACCATTATTCTCCCAGAGATACCTGATATGGATCCTCTGTCAATTTATCTCGGTTTGAGTCGATGGGACTCAAGTCCAATCCGTCGAAATGTCGTCGTACTTGTATCAAGCATTTGAGTTCTTGTTTAATCAGAGGCGTAAGTCGTGCCGAGGCGATGCTGTCTAGAGTCGCCTGCGTGAAACAAGGGTCTTCCAATACATCCGGGGACTCGTCCAACACATCCACGGGCAAGGTGACGAAATCTTCTGATTGGTCAACATCGTCTTCCGGAGACGGCGATAATAACGATGAAAGGCTTGAGTCATCTTCCGGTAAAACGGCAGATTTGGGCGATAGATTTATGTCAGCGTCCGCTTGCGCCATAAACACGACGGGTATGTCTTCTTCAATATCCGGTGATATTGGAGATGAGAGTACACTGACGGTAGGTGTTGTGATATCTTTCAGCGGTTGGCTTATTTGTACATCCGGTGACACTGGAAATGTTAGCAGCTGGCTTATCTTAAGATTCGATGATCCAACGTATGTCACTGAATGGGTTATTTCAAGATCCGATGACACATCAGATGTTAGGGATTGGCTTTCTCCACGATACGGTGACTCATCGGTTATCAGCGATCGACTTATTTCAAGGTCCGGTGAGACAGGGTATGTGCCCGATTCTTTTAATCGAAGATCACAAGACATATCCAATGTCAGCGGCTGACTTACTGAAATATCCGGTAACACAGGATATGTCACCGATTTTGTTGTCGGCGATTTGCGTACTCTAAAATCCCGTGACACAGAGGATATGGGCGATTGGTTTGCTTGGACATCAGATATTACACCACTACACAGCGTTTGGCACACTTCAGCATCCGACTCCCGCGATTCGTTTAAATCAGTTTTCGGCAGTAAAGCTAGAAATTCCGGCAACGTATCCAGTTCCACACTGGAGGACCTTCTTTGCCTTTCTCCATGTTCCAGTCCGTTAACATCGTCTGAGATGCTGACGGTAGTATAATACCCGCTGGAACTATCACTGGAGCTCTCACTAACACTGCGACGAACCTGTCTATCTTCATCTGGATCTAAAGGTCTTCCATTGTTCCCCGACCACGTTGGCAATGATACCAGCATGGCTCCAACAGACGCAAAAATGTTGGCAGTTATTTGGGTGGATTAGTGAGCTGAAAAATAAAAAAGTTAAAGATAGAAGGACAGAAATTTTAAGCAAGTCAAAAGCGAAACTGTTTCCACTACCTCCAAATTACAAATATATATATATATATATATATATATAGATATATATATATATATATATATATATATATATATATATATAAATGTGTGAGAAAAAGCCACATTAAGAGAACTGCCGATATAGCCACCTGGGGGGTAATTCTACGTAATTTAAGCTGGCTGAATGAATGACAAAACTCTGCTTAAAGCTAGCCAAATGAATGGCGAAACTCTGCTTAAAGTTAGCCAAATGAATATGTATGGAGAGAAGCCACACGGCAATCTCTGACCTATACTCTCTGCCACACCGCAAAATCTGCCCTACAACCTCTGCCACACAGCAATCTCTGAGCTGCAACCTCTGCCCTACAACCTCTGACACGCAGTAACCTCTGACCTATAATCTCTAATCTACAGGAACTTCTAACCTACAACCTCTGGCCTATACACAGAAATGTATATGGAGGAAAGCCACACAGCAACCTCTGCCCTACAACCTCTGACACAATGGAACCTCTGGCCTACAACCTCTGGTATACAGCAACCTCTGACCTACAGTCTCTGCCCAACGGGAACTTCTGCCCTACAACATCTGACCTGCAATCTATAATCTACAGGAACTTCTAACCTACAACCTCTGACCTACACACAGAAATGTATATGTAGGAAAACCACACAGCAACCTCTGATCTACAACCTTTGACACAATGCAACCTCTGGCCTTAAAACCTCTGATACACTGCAACCTCTGATCTACAACCTCTGACACACAACAGCCTCTGACCTACACCCTTTGACACACAGCAACCTCTGACGTACACCCCCTGGCATACAGCAGCCTCTGACCTACATCCTGTGACTCACAGCAACCTCTGACCTACACCTTCTGACACACAACAGCCTTTGGCCTACAACCTCTGATGCACAGCATCCTCTGCCCAACACCCTGATACACAGCAACCTTTTTCCAACACCCTCTGATACACAACAACCTCTGACCTACTGCCTATAACCACCTCCGTTTATCCGTATATCTATGTAAATTTCATGACTTTCAAAGTCATGGAGATTTGAGACTGTTCATGCTTCATCGACCTTTCCTTGATCATTGATTCAACAGGACGCTGTTTCTCAAAGCATTCGTGATGCTGATCGCATACCGTCCGTATGTGAGGTCATGGTGATTAGGTTGGCACAACGTTCCGTCCTCTTTAAGACACAGACTGCAGGTGCCAGTTGCTCAAAAGTGTATGTGAGCTAATCTAACCTTAAATTTTAACACCAGTCTCATCTTTGTACAAAGTAACTGGTACTTTAATGGACTCGGTTGTTCAAAACTGCTTTGAAACTTAATACCAGATTTAACTTAACGCCAAGTCTTCAAGTCTTGTCCATAGCCCGAAAAATTGTGTATCAGTATATTAAATATATGTTAAAACTGTTGCTGTTATACTTTGACTTTGGACAACTGCCTTGGCTGAGGAGTTTGGCTGAAATTTTAAATATAAAATATAACCTAATACCAGTATTAGCTAATACACTTTTGAACAACTGGGCTCAGAGCACAATAAGTGCTTTAGCACTCGCTAATTCCATTATATATATATCTCGAACGTCTTTCACACGCATGCGTAATACACGATGATCTTAACAGATGTTTTTATTCTTTACATTCACATTCTTACTTTCTCTCTCCTTGACGCTAAAATTCTTTCGTTACAAAAGAGAAAATAAAAGAAATAGGACAACAGTCAGATCATTATCCCACGAATATCCGTATCATCTTAAAATACAAAGTATATGATTTCATTTGCATGATTAATACCGGTCTCAGAAGATTGAAAATCACATTTTGTGTGAGTCGAGTTGTTTTTTCTTTTGGTTCAAGTAATGTCTACGTTTCAAAACTTCTCTTTGTAAAGACTGTACCTAATCTACTTATTTACCTGACGTTTAACGCCGTACTCAAGAATGATTATTTTACTTCAGCAGCAATCGTAAGGTGTGTGCTTGGCGGGAACAAGCATAGCATGTAAGTAGTAGAGAATGTTGCAAACGCGTCGCATTGGGGAGGTGGGATTGATAAGGTGGAGGTGTGTCGTTCAGTCCGCGCTCCACTAGGCGCATGCGCGTACGTCACACGAGGCTTGCCCACGGACCAATGAGCCCAGCTCCTTCAGCTCCATGTCGCGCCCAAACTGACCAGTGGGTGAGCTCGATTTCGTTCGCGTCAAAATTGACAAATGGGTGAACTCCATTCCCGCCACACGCGAGAGTAGCTCATTCAGCTCCATTTCGCGCCAAAACTGACCTATGGGTAAGCTCCATATCGCACCAAAACGTCAACAATCACGCGGTCTTGGTATGTTGGGAGTTGAGCAGCTCCTTCTGAGCAGCCTCTTGAGCGCAGCTCCTTCAGCTCCCCGACGCCCAAACTGACCCATGGGTGATCACGTGGTCGGCCTTGGCGCCTGAATTTTGTTGACAAATGCATGTATACTGGATAATATATATCCGCTGTCGGGGATAGTTTCACTCACTATACACGGACACAGGGACGACACCCGACTATGCTTCACACCAGCCGCCAGTCACGTCGCCAGTAGTGTTGTGTTCTATACTACATATATGTGTTCTTTCCGTCAAAGTCTTCCCGATTTTAATGTAGCCCTAACAAAAGATACGTGGTTAAGATATTAATAACAATCTTCATAAAGAGCACTTTTTTGAATAGGCCGTTACAATGTACACAAAGCATACCAAGAAAAAATTAAACTGCAACTATTATTAAGTCTTCTTTGTTACATATTTTTCTCACGAGAAAATGGGGCTGGTTTTCAAATACAGGGAGGTTAAAAGATCCCCCAGGATCTCAGCCTATCACAACCTTCGGCCTACACGGACCTACCCAAGTATAACATTACGTGACATTCCAGTCATTTTCACGGGGTAAGATGCCACAATTTTAGGCTGGCCAACAGTAAAGACTATCCCTAAATGTGCTAAGAATAACACTTAACTCTAAGTAAAAGGAGACATGTTTGAAATGATGTCACTGCGTTATCATGTTTCTGCCTTAAGTCACGCCCATATATGTCTGAACACGCCAAATGCATGAATGAATTTGTGGTTATCAACACTGTGAATGCTCGTAAATTTTACACATGCCTTCCACTCTTTTACAGAAATATAAGCCGATGAAACACTTACCTATCATGCTCACTGGCAAAAAAATATCCAACGTTTTCATGACAAATTGTGGTTTGTACAAAGAAACCTTCTTTTTGGAGTGTAAAATGTGTTCACGGTTATGTGGTTTTGTACAGGCGAGCGAGTCGCCTTGATGGCGTCTATGTGTGTGTTTTTCGAATGATCCTGAGGTAAATACATATAAAATGCTAAACATGTAAAGGAAAAAAACACCTTGGAGATGTAGTATAGACCTCTACATGTGAAACAATATAAACATGGATATATAAGTGCAAAGCGATATATAATTTACACCGTGATGCAAAAAGAGGTATACAGTGAAATAGGTCTGAAAAATTGTATAAACATCAAACTGAAAGAGAGGTGTAGGTTTGTGCATGTAAAACGATGTAAACATAAATAAACATAATATAGTAAGATGCACCTGAGAGAATAAGGATGTAAACATCAAAGGGGTTTATAAGACTATATCTGAAAATTGATATTAACACCATAGAAGTATCCAGGCCCGTAGATGTAACTCGTTATATAGAAAACGCTGAGCTGCATTGGCCTGCAGATGAAGGACGATATATAACAATCGCTATCGTATAGGTTATTTCCGACCATCCGCAGGTTACTAACAGATCCAACGATGTAGAAAGCGTTATGTAGCAATGTAGGCCAATATATCTCCAGAAATCTATGCATGTAAAACGAAGTGCTCACCAATCAACCAACAATATGACCTAAAAACAAACACGACACCACACGAATCACGTTCTGAAATACTTGGTGAAATCCTGCATGTATGAAGTAGAGTACACCGATATCTCGGACTGCGCATGCGCCGGACATGCAAATGCAAGGCCTACACATAGGACGGGAAGCGGTCGGTCAGTTTCGCTTTAAATTTTATACCCTTTTCTTCACTTGGGCTGAATAATATTTATTAATTACGTAAAACAAAATGTTTTTTTTTTTAGCTTAGCATAATTAAATTATTAAATCCTCCAGAAACTCATGAAATTGGCGAAGGAAAGCTGAAATTTCCTGTACATATAGGCATATTAATCTGCGCCTAATATATATAGATTATCAGTTTTGATAAAACATATCTGTTAAACAGATATCGGTATATGTGTCATTATGACTCTTCAGTGCGTCTAATTTTAAAAAATATACAGATAGAAAAATTTGAAATTTAACATATATTTATCAAATTTAAATACTCTAATATAGGACCTTATTATTAAGAATGCTTAATTGTTATTACGATGGCTATAATACACAAATCTGTGTAAAAAAACAAAAACAATTCAAACAAATAGATGATAAATATTATCTGAGAAAGTCAAGAAAATTTGCATCAGGCGTATGAAAGACGTGGTGAGGTTTTTGATGATTCGGTGGGTCGTTCCTGACATCTATGATCTAACAACACTATGATAAATACACTGGAATTAATATTATGAGACTACTATACGTGACAGAGCTCAGCATACAATGTTGGCTACTGTGGTTTACTCTGGTCTTAAATTCGATAAACATTTCACAATACTGCACAACAGGCCTACATGCCACGTATCCGCTGTGTTTCTACAATGAGAGTATATACTGCGTGCCCCTACACACAACAGTACAGCAGCCTTCTCTGACGTAGTTCTTAAATTGACAGCGATGCAAACATTAACGAATATGAATTACCTGCGCAGAAATATAACAAGTCTGTCCTCCAGTGTCCGGCTGGAGTGACCAGTAGATCCTAACTGACCCTTAACATGACCCCAAGCATTCACCATACGCTGCCGACAGTTTCACAGAGTAGACCTTTGAACCGACTATGCGGCTTGTGCAAGCAGAAAACAGAGGGGATATTTAAGGGGATTCCCCCGGTGTTTATCGCTGGAAATACCCAGCTGTAGCGTTACATTGTTGAACGGTTTGCAGAGGATTAGTGTGGCGTAAATAGACCTCTCGGTTAAAATTAGCATAAGATTATACAGTACAATTATAATATAAACACACTTCGGGATTATAATTATACTTTAAAATTTCGTTCGAATTTACTCCCCCTGTTACAGTATTAATTAAAAGGCCTTCAGCTAAAATCATGTTGAGGGCTTTTTTCAATTCTGAATGCCGTTCATTATTTAAAAGATGTGACCTATATGTGTGCGTACGCGTGTATGTGTGTACACTGAACATCTTTTAACGGTTTAGACAATCATATATAACCATCATCTCGGCGGTGTTTGAAGTCCTCATCTCCGTAGGCCTATAGAGTTAGTGATACACTGGCGTTATACCCAATAGGTTGTATATCAGGAAAAAATGGATTGATAGATTCATTAAATGGTGATTGACACCGTGCACTAGAATTCTGCTCATTATATGACGACAGTTAGCTTCATGGGTGGAGGAAACCGGAATACCAAAAGTAAACAACCTATCTTCCCTGGACACCTGAAAAAATCGACTTCGTGCCGTAGCCAGCGAGAGATACATAATTTAATTTGATTTATTCATTTGATAAGTGTCCGTCGTTACTTTAGGTAATAAAAGTGACAACAGAGCAGTGTGCAGAGTCGGCAGCCTGGATATTTTTCTTTGCAGCAACACGAATTCATGATTAACTAAGTGGTTGAGACTTCTCGGCACTCATTCTAAACCAGGATATACCTTAATATACCTCGATGACGCTAACATTATACATAGTATTTTAATTCCGATGTAAGGAACGTTGCGTGATATATATCCTCATGCGTGATTGGACAGTCTGCGTCAGGTCTGGACTACACGGATCAATACTCGTCCAATGAAATGGACGCTCAGTATGCACCATGCTAAAACAAGGATCTTATTAATTTGTTATAAAAACCATATAAACCATATCTTACATATTAAGGGTTAAATGCTTGGCAGTTCTTACCACCAAAAACGCGTGGAATATCTCATCAAAATGGCCACCAAAACATCACAAGCCCAGCGATACCTTGATCTCACTCCATAGCTCCATGGGTCACAAACTGGATCCATGGCGTTTCCATAGCAACTGGCCGCATGCTATTGGTCACTGAGGACGCTAGATCGACTGTTTTTACATCAGGTCATTTTGTCTGTTATCTGACGAACACTTTATAACGTTATCTCTGACCGATTTAATGTTATACATTTTGTGATAAATAAAAATGATAGACTTCTTCATTAGTTTCCAGAATTAGGGAATTCCAGTGGAATGCCTCTGTCGTTTTAATGGTACACTAAAAAATAATCTGCTAATTTTAACAGAAAGTCTGGTGTCTGAATGATGCTAAAATATATTTTGCTGTTGCAACAGAATATTCTGTTAAATATAACACACATGTTCTATTAATTCAACATTAAGATTATATTAGACTAACAGGATATTCTGTTGAACATGACATGATATTATGTTATAACAGCAGAATACATGCTAGCATCTCTCCGACAACAGACTTTCTATTAA
The DNA here is from genome assembly GCF_032854445.1 of Liolophura sinensis. NCBI lineage: Eukaryota > Metazoa > Mollusca > Polyplacophora > Chitonida > Chitonidae > Liolophura > Liolophura sinensis. The sequence goes on from NC_088307.1 coordinate 9,879,862, forward strand.
AATTAACCGATTCATTTTTTGAGTGTAGTTAGCGTTTATCCAATGTAGATATCGCTGCGCAGCTCATTTACATAATTTTCCAAACAAACATACGTTTTGTCATTTCTTTTAATACACACTAAAACACGTACCAAATAAATTATACAATAACTGATTTTCGTGACCCAGTATATGAAATTGCTGAACACGGGTAGTCATCTCGTTTTATCACGTGCAGAGGTCATATAAACTGCCACTATGCCCGGATAATCACATGACTGAATTGAGCCAATCGCAACACAGAATTGTCAGCAAAACTTCCCTGTCGTGTAATAAGCCAATTTAATGGATTTATCGCCCAGATATGTGTGTGTAAAGATTTTACCACTCAAACATTGGCAGATAAGCTAGTCTGGTGTGAGTGAATAGAGATATATGTAGACCTGACAATTTTTATTTAACCTACCGCTTTACCTCCCCGCTGTCATCCGAGACCCACTGTACGCTCAAGCACGCCCTATATATTTATTCATGCTTCAATAATTCAATGGCCGGTTGTATATGCTCAGTCAATAATGCTTCAATAATTCAATGGCCGGTTGTATATGCTCAGTCAATAATGCTTCAATAATTCAATGGCCGGTTGTATATGCTCAGTCAATAATGCTTCAATAATTCAATGGCCGGTTGTATATGCTCAGTCAATAATGCTTCAATAATTCAATGGCCGGTTGTATATGCTCAGTCAATAATGCTTCAATTAAATCTGAGAATATGTTTTAATCTTCCAAGCATATAGCTTTCAGAAATACAGATCTGTACTTTTTCCTTAACCAACATACGGAACTTGCTCGTCCTTCCGAGTGCGCTATGCTCAATTTGTCGCAGTTGTAAGTTACAAAAACATATATCTTTCAATATTCCAGTATTTCTGATTTCCATATTAGCTAATAATATGTTCAAGAGTTCATAATTACGTTACGGGAAACGGTGCGGTAAAGCATGTGTTGAACCAGGGGGTCGTTGTTCAAATGTGTATTTAAGTTAAGTTAGGTTTAAATCTTTATACCAATCTCGTCCCAATACAAAGTAAATGGCACTTTAGTCTGCGCTAAAGTTAATACCGGGCCTAAGCCCTAATATACATTTGAACAACTGGGCCCAGTTTAATTAGCTCCAGGTTGGTTAATGTAAGGATTCATAGCGGTTAGTCTAGAAACTAAGCAGGAAATACGACCGGATGATCTCAGATCTGTGCTTCAATCTATGATATATTGTATCCAAACTTCAATACACAATAATCAGTAGTGCTTCAATAAATCATATAAATAAAACAAATTCAATAGTCACTAATGCCCTTTTTGTGCTCAGCCATTAATGCCTCAATAAATCAGTAACCCGTATTGTACTGATCCAATAATGCCTCAATATATCAGTGACCTGTATTGTGCTTAGCCAGTAATGCCTCAATATATCAGTGACCTGTTTTGTGCATAGACAGTAATGCCTCAATAAATCAGTGACCCGTTTTGTGCTTCGCCAGTAATGCCTCAATAAATCAGTAGCCCGTTTTGTACATAGCCAGTAATGCCTCAAGTAATCAGTGATTCGTTTTGTGCATAGCCAGTAATGCCTCAATATATCAGTGACCCGCTTTGTGCTTCGCCAGTACTGCCTCAATATATCAGTGACTCGTTTTGCGCGTAGCCAGTAATGCATCAATATATCATTGACCCGTTTTCTGCTGATCCATTAATGCCTCAATAAATCAGTGACCCGTTTTATACATAGCCAGTAATGCCTCAATAAATCAGTGACCCGTTTTGTGCATAGTCAGTAATGCCTCAATATATCAGTGACCCGTTTTGTGCATAGCCAGTAGTGCCTCAATATATGAGTGACTCGTTTTGTGCATAGCCAGTAAAGCCTGAATAAATCAGTGATTCGTTTTGTGCTTAGCCAGTAATGTCTCAATGCATCAGTGACTCGTTTTGTGCTTCGCCAGTAATGCCTCAATACATCAGTGCCCCTTTTTATGCTGATCCATTAATGCCTCAATAAATCAGTGACCCGTTTTGTACATAGCCAGTAATGCCTCAATAAATCAGTGACCCGTATTGTGCTTCGCCAGTAATGCCTCAATATATCAGTGACCCGTTTTGTGCTTTGCCAGTAATGTCTCAATATATCATTGACCCGTTTTGTGCTGATCCATTAATGCCTCAATAAATCAGTGACCCGTTTTGTACATAGCCAGTAATGCCTCAATTAATCGGTGACTCGTTTTGTGCATAGCCAGTAATGCCTCAATAAATCAGTGACCTGTTTTGTGCTTCGCCAGTAATGTCTCAATATATGAGTGACTCGTTTTGTGCATAGTCAGTAATGCCTCAATATATCAGTGACTCGTTTTGTGCTCAGCCATTAATGCCTCAATAAATCAGTGACCCGTTTTGTACATAGCCAGTAATGCCCCAATAAATCAGTGACTCGTTTTGTGCTTCGCCAGTAAAGCCTCAATAAATCAGTGACCCTATTGTGCTTAGCCAGTAATGTCTCAATATATCTGTGAGCCGCATTGTGCTTAGCCAGGAATGTCTCAATAAATCAGTGACCCGTTTTGTGCTGATCCATTAATGCCTTAATAAATCAGTGGCCCGTTTTGTGCTGATACATTAATGTCTCAATAAATCAGTAGCCCTTATTGTTCTTATCAGTAATGTCTCAATAAACCAGTGACTCGTTTTGTACATAGCCGGTAATGCCTCAGTATATCAGTGACTGGTTTTGTGTTTAGCCAGTAATGCTTCAATAAATCAGTGACCCGTTTTGTGCTTAGCCAGTAATGTCTCAATAAATCAGTGACTCGTTTTGTACATAGCCGGTAATGCCTCAATATATCAGTGACTGGTTTTGTGTTTAGCCAGTAATGCTTCAATAAATCAGTGACTCTTTTTGTGCTTAGTCAGTAATGTCTCAATAAATCAGTGATTCGTTTTGTGCTTAGCCAGTAATGCCTCAATAAATCAGTGAATCATTTTGTGCTTAGCCTGTAATGCCTCAATATATCAGTGACTCGTTTTGTGCATAGCCAGTAATGCCTCAATAAATCAGTGATTCGTTTTGTGCTTAGCCTGTAATGTCTCAATATACCTATTTTCTGTTTCTGTGAGCTACTTCTGTTTATGCTTTAAAACCCTGTTGTTTTCTTTATGTAAGCAATGCTTCAATAAACCAATGACCTATTTTCCGTTCAGTCATCATACTTCAAGAAACCAATGACCTATTTTCTGTTCATGTAGTAATGCTCTAAGAATTGAATGACCTATTTTCTGTTCATGTAGTAATGCTCTAAGAATTGAATGACCTATTTTCTGTTCATGCTGTAATGCTCTAAGAATTGAATGACCAGTTTAGTCAGTATTGCTTCAATAAATGAATGTTTTTTTGTAAAGTTAGCGATTGAAATTTGCTAAATGTCATTACCTGGTATATGCCAAGCCAAAAGAGCTATAATCATTCATTCATTCATTCATTCATTCAGAACCTCGCAGTAACCTTACAGTTTCCAGCACTGAAAGGCATACTGTGTAGTAAGACTTTATTGCACTCAGGGAAATGGTTGGGACGAAACCAGGGATAGGCAAAAACCACGACCGTCCGCAGGATGCTCGCCCACCTTCCCCATTGCGACCCGGATGTGATGTATGCTTAGCCAACAGGACCTCATATGGGGAACCCCTTCCCATCTAAAGTAATAGTAGGCTAAGTGGTTCAAAGCTGTGTAGTCTTGACTCATACCTCGCGATGACATCCTGTGGGAAATTGGTGATACAGTACCAGAAAATATACAAAAAGAGAGAAGTTTGCCACGCCATTGTATGGTAATTCGCATGTCCGTACTCCCTCTGGTCTGATAGGTCACTAGCTGCATGGGGCGACATTTCTAAAGACATACGAGGCGATACCAAGGAAGTATGGGAAGTAATCGGTCGTCTGAACGTAACCATCAGCATGTACTGTGAGTTTCGCAAGAATGCGCTGTGACGTGTTCGAGTATAAACTAGAAATGATAGATCGCCTATTGCTGTGACTGTGTTAACCAGTCACAGCAATATCATTCATTTACCAAATAAACATACAGGGGAGTAACCCCATTCGCCCACATCTTGACAACTGAAGAAGTGGCGGTGCACACAAGTACTTTCGATCTATAAATAAAATATCTACATTGGGCGTAGCCCGAGTAACCAAATTAACCAGTGACTGAGTCAACGGCTATATTTAGTTAATGACCGCTTAAAATTCGTCTTTCGGGAAAGTGATACTACATTATATCTGGCGACAGTGAAAGGCTGTGTGCTAAGCCAGTAAAGTTTCAATAAATCAATGACGTATTGTATTCTAAGCCATATAGTGTATAATTAAATCAATAACCTATGGTATGGTTAGCAAACAACTCTTCAATATACAATGATCTGTTCTTATTTCTTTTAAGCCACTAATGCATCAGTATACCAGGACCCTTCCTCGGTTTCCTACCACCATAATGCTGGCCTCCGTCACTTAGCGAAATATTGTTGAGCACGGCGTAAAACACCAGTCAGATAAATAAATAAAAAATACGGTATTATAGGGCCAGTCAGTATAGGTTTGTTTATTTATTCTCTGTTTACTTCGCTGTATTAAGTTTTGATTCCCGTCTAAACCTTACACTCCAAGAATTAATCTGTCAATTTAACAGAAAGCCTGTTGTCTGAGTGGTGCTAGTATGTATTCTGTCATTTTAACACACTGTACTTTCATATTCCTCTTATTCTAATGGAATCTTAATGTTGAATTAATTGCGTGTCATATTCAACAGAACAATTTGCTGGAATAACAGAATATATTTTATATTGTAGCATCATTCAGACAACAGACTTTCTGTTAAAATGAACAGATTAATTCTTTGAGTGTACGTAGGTCAATATCTAGGCAATGACAGTCACCGGCTACCGCGTGACCAACTATCACACTATCGTCGCTGCTCAAGGGTTACTATGTATGCCGTAGTAGTTTACATTGATGTGTTCACACCTACTTTTTTATATTTTTTTTCTGTAGCAATGATTCTGTTTATTGAATATATACACAAAGAGTATGTTCCGCTTCTGTGCATAGGGACAAATGCCTCTTTTAATACAGAGAAAATGTACGACATTGTGTGAGCCGATTTAAGCGTCTTTCAAGGAAAAGAACCAGTAAACATGGTAACGATCAACAGTGTTAAGCTATACAGTCTAGGTGCCAGACGAGACTTGGAGCGAGTCCAACAAAACACAGTTCTCAAAGGTATATGGATACGTGCCAGTCACTTACAGTAAAGGTTCAGCAAACTGTGCCAGTTTATGTTCGTTAACATTAATTTGTTTTCAAGCTATTCACAGGCACAAGTCGCACACAGGCCTTTTAGTTAGGCCAAAAGTGAAATCCAGTCAGAAGAAAGTTTAGTTTGGGCATTCTGAGAGTGTACTTGTAACGTGAACTACATATTGGTAATTGGAGCTAAGAGAGGCGTTAGTTGATACTACATGTATTTGGATGAGCAATTAGAACGAAACCTTGATTGAGATAAAGGATTTGAACCGCTACAGAAATTCTTTTATTATATTTCTTCATATACTATCAAGTAATATGTTAGATAAATTTAAATATATTATTGTAAATCTATGCAGATTATATACAGTATTCTTCCAATGAAAGCTCAACGATATTTAATTCAGCTAACAGCATATCCTATAATTACATTGAGAATGGGGGGCACCTGTTCATCAGCTTCGTAATACATGTCAGTTAAAGACACTGTCATATATTCAAGGTATATTTCGTAATACGAAACTTCCAAATACCAACATCAGACGGAAAAGGATGTTATCATATTCATTTAACGGCATGCGGTAGACTGATGGTTAGCTGCGAATATTTTAGCTTGACCTGTTCTATCTACATAACAACTTCAACCGCAAACCGGCGAAGCCCTTGCGTCATTTCACAGACGATCTGTTACTGTGAGCAGGTTGGTAGTCGACCGTCTAGTTTTCCCGTCTACTTGCCAGGGGTCCTTTATAAGAGGCCGAATTTCACATCTTGCGCGTGACCATTTGGCAACAATCACACTGTCGTCGCTACTCTTCTATCTACGTTGCTCGTAGGGTCTCAGTGATAATAACTAACGGTGAGCCATGCACGTGTGGCCGTTGGCGCAATTTGCGCATGTTTGTACTCGACACGTGAGGATGTTCGCCTGTTCACTCCTAGGGGATTAAAATCGTACTTACCAATTTTTCAGTCATATGACGAGGGTGTATTTAGGTGTGTACATATCCAACGAAGCATCATGCCGAATACACCAGACATGACACCCCACCGAATCACATTACACAGACACCGGCCAACCAATCCCGTTTCCTTGTCCTAATCTGTCAGTGCTGAGCACAAAACACCATTTTCAAAGTCTTTGGTATAAACCGACCTGGATTTGAACCCACGTCTCCTGACTTCGAACACCGTAACCAATGGGCCACCGAAGCGGTCTGTAAGTTTGTCTCATTATTAACATACATTGTAGGTGCAAATGGACGGTTATCACATAGGCACATAGACATAGGTAGAGAAAGATATAAAAAGATACACAGATACACATTTTAGTTCTGAGAAGGACGGTCATTAGATCTACAAGCAGTTCATTAAACCCTGTACTAACCACAACATAAAGTTACACGCAGTTCAATACACCCTGTACTAACCACAACATAAAGTTACACGCAGTTCAATAAACCCTGTACTAACCACAACAGAAAGTTACACGCAGTTCAATAATCCCTGTCCTTTACCAGAAATGTTCATTATAAATCTAACATGCATTAAATGTTCATTTCACCACCTGTGAGTAAACTAATGAATGTTCCGCTTTAATTTAGCTTTAACATTCAAATATCCAGGCTATGAGGTGGTTTTACTAAGCGACCTTATCTGGTGTTAACTGGCACTCCTGCATCCTGTAGACAAGGACTTTGGGGATTTCACAAAACTGGGAGGTGGCACACGTGCTGGAACGGTTGTCGACTCAGTCGTTGGAGGAATCTGCGCATCCCTTCCGGCTGTTGGTAGTTTCTGGCTGTCTGGAACAGACATCACCTGCTTCAGCTTTTTACGTATGATTTCTCCTTTCCCAGTGCAAATGTTGTACGATCTCAGAGTGGACGCCTCCCCAACCACAACTGCGCGTTCACCCAACGTTTTGTCGTGGTCTGTTCGAACACGAACTGTGTCACATGGATGTAAGTCGGTAGGAGTTTCACTGAGCTCTTCCTGTTATAGAAATATTTATACTGGCGTTTTGACTGATCATCATTTTGTTCCACAACTTCATTATCGTTATCCCTCCTTTCTGCAAATCTTAGGAAGACTGGGGAAAACAGTGCAAATTTTCCGGCTCATCATCAGTTCAGCGGGACTGAAGCCGGTTAATTCTAAGGGTGTAGATCTGTAGCTAAGGAGAGCTAACGGTGGATCCTCTTGTTTCACAATACGTTTTGCTGTTTGCATTGCACGCTCAGCCATGTCAGTTGACTAAGGATATCGAGCACTCGACGTTATGTATGTGAATCTGTACTCCTTGGCGAATTTTTCTGAGGAATACTGTGGTCCGTTATCACTGACAACTTCCAAAGGGACACCACATCGCGCGAATACACTCTTGATCTTGGCTATCGTCGCCACACTGGTTGTTTCTGGCAAGTATGCTAGTTCGATAAATGTAGCGTAATGGTCCACTATCACGAGGTATGTTCTTCCATTGTATGTTAGCAAGTCCGTTCCAACTCGTTCCCACGATCCATTTGGAAGCTCTCTTGATTTTAACGGTTCTCGGGTTTGAGCTGATCTTTGTATTTGACAATGTTGACAGTTTCTAACAGTGTCCCTAATATCGCGTCCAATGCCATACCACCAAACTCCAGTGTTCGATCTTTCCTTACAGTTTGTAATACCTTGATGACCATGGTGAATAACCTTCATATTCACGTCTCGAAGTGCTTTCGGGATTACAATTTTGTCATCATAAATTAACCGTTTCTCAGCGACAGGCAGATGTGACCTAACAGAATGTAGATTCTTCAGATTGGAACTCATGTCGGCGCAATATCTTGGCCATCCGTTAACCGTGTGCTCAGTTGCCTTCTGCAGGACGTGATGGGGTTGTACAGCTCACCTGAATTCTTCCAGTCGATCGTATGAGACTGGCCACTGCTCAGTGACTCCATGAACATACGCGTTAGTTTCATTATCCAATTTGATTTCTTCTTTATTGTTAATTTCCAGTGGGTGTCTTGACAAAGTATCTGCTAGAATCAGCTGTTTACCCGGGACACGCTCAGTTACAGGATTGTACCGCATTATTCTCATGAGTAACCGTTGACAACGCAATGGTACAGTGTTTAAGTCTGTTCCATTAATTAGCGTTACTTGGGGGTTGTGATTTGTTTGTAGCCAAAAACGTGCAAGTTTTCACAGATACCGATCGAATTTTTTTCGTATGTTCACACTGACGCAAGACACTCTTTTTTCTGTTTGAGCGTACCTAGTCTCTGCTGGGAGGAGTGTACGGGATGTGAATGCCACTCGTTTTAATACATTGTTGCTTTCCTACATGAGAACAGCGCCTATCCCGTAACTGCTGGCATCGGCGCAAATAATTGTTGACTTTGTTGCGTTATAGTAGGCAAATGTTGGTACACTACTTAACGCCTGCGTGATTGCTTTAAATGCACTGTCCAATGCAAAGATCCATGTCCATGCGGCATCTTGCTTCAATAAATCATTTAGTGGCTTCATCAGACTGGCAAGGTTTGGAATGAACGATCCCAAGTAGTTTATGATACCCCGCATTCGTTGTAAATCTTTATTTACATTAAATTAAATGTCAGTTAAATTGTCTGACGAGATGTTCACTTTCTGGTCCCACTGACTTGGATCTCCGCATCGTCTTTGAACAGTTTTGATGCGACCCTGAACTTTCCGAATCTGGTTTTCCACTCCTGTCATTGATTTGGTTTGGGTCTCCATCGGGCCTGGAGGCTTTATGCCAGACATCCTAACACAAATTCACTCAGAATTGCTGTCCACACAACTGTCCCGTTTTAATTCACAAATCAGGCTTTGAGATTCATCCCACTTAATCTGACACTATGTGAATATTACTTCGTTAAGTCATGATTGCTCTTTCGACAACCTTTATTCACTAGTATCTTTACCTCATCTTGGTACATGGCATAACTTTAGATGACAAGCGTTAGCTAGACATTTGACACATCTGTGACGACTGTCAATCATCAGTAAACCTCAAACTGCGTCATCATCACGTGAACATCAAACCACTTCCACGTGATTTACAGCCCTAGCTATTGTTATGCAGTGTCGTCATGGCGGACCTGGTTTAATCCTGTTCTCAACACGACATGGCCGCATTATTGCCGACGTGACGTTAAGCCAATTTAAATCATTCATTCATTCATTCATCCTGTCAGCTATTCATTCCGCGCTGTTGGCTCCAGATATATTTATACATCGGCACATTATATACATTTTGCATGCATTTTGTCATGAACTTAAGCACAAAATATTGAAACTATTTTGTATTATAAGTTAAACATAATAAAAAACAGAATAAAGGGCAAAATCAGAGCAGCGACGACAGTGTGATGATTGGCAAATAGCCATGTTCATGAAATATGGGGTTTACCTATTTATCTTTGTCAGTTTAAAACAGGTTGGCACAGAAAAGGTAAATCCAGACTCGACCCCACGACGTTTAGCGATGGAATTTTTTCAGTCCATACAAAGGTCAAACAGAGGTCGTCCAGGTCAAAGGTCTAGGGTATCATCTTGACTATGAAGGAATCTATGTCCCAAAATGACCTTTCGCCCAACTGTTAGAAGTAACAATTTCTGTGCAAATGATGTCCTGTGGTTAAAAAAAAAAATTGCACTACTTTCAGTTGGCTACAACAACTATGACGATTCTAGGATCCATACAATTACAAATATAATACTGAGTTTATGTGTCATATGTTTTAAGGCTGTTAAAAAAAATATATAAAATATTACTTTCGAAAAATTTTATGAATCAGCTATGGACCATTCCCCGTTTTATCGCCTGACGTCCAGTTTTCTCTAATAAGTTTCCTCGAAATATAAAATTTTGCACCGATTACACCAAAAAAAGGTTTAACTCAGTGACCAACTGTATGGTACTGCTTTCAATTTCGCAAAAAATTTCCAAACGGGTTTCTTGTGTTTAATTATGAAGTTGTGGAAGTTTCCTTTGTGCAAATTATTCCTAACGTATTTTTTAATAGTATAAATCTTTATATAATTGTACAGTATAACATGGTATGGAAAGTGTCCGCTTATCCTTCTTTGCAACTGACCAACTTTCCAACGTGTGAGGCAAACATCTTTGCATTGTTTTAATGTTATTGTATGTTAAATGTGATGACAACACAGCATATTGAGTGATTCTAGACTAATTGCAATTAACACAAAAGCATTTTTTTTAACAAAACCTAATTCTGCTTGAGCCATGTTGCTAGGAGACGTGCAATTTGCTACAATTCATACATTTACATAAAACCGTAACCGAGGTAAATTGACAAAAGGCCATATTTCACAGGTTACGTGTGACCATTTGTCGGCTATCACATTGTCATGGCTTTTCTGACTTTACTCTCTACGCTTTACGTCCTTAATTATACCGATTTCTGGGCTCGAACTCACACCTGTTGAGTGCGTGGAATTGAAAGATGGACACAACCTGCCCAAATATCCAAAAACACAAATGAGAGGGTTAAGGGAAGGTTGAATAGTAATATTGCGTAATGTTTCATTAACACACCTAATTAATATAAACAATTTAGAACACATATTTGGCTTATTATTTTTCTTAACAGTCGTCATGTATAAATCTTTTGTGCGCCCCTCTTACACTGATGGATCCACTTCAACTCACCTGACTCCAAATGCCGCCGGCTGACCTCTAGTCGTTTGCTTTGTGTTTGTGTCAAGCTTGTGTCTGGAGTAACCACTGCCCTACGGTCGTGTGCATATACCTAGGCCAACCGTTCAAGCAACGGGAAAATTCCTGGGGAATCCCGCTGGAAAGTACATTCAATGCCCTGGATAAGCACTATCCAATCAGACAGCCATTTAACTCAGTAGTTCAAGGACCAGGGTAGGCTCAACCAGTAAAAGCTCAATAACGTAAGAACCTGTTCTGGGGAATCCCGCTGGAAAGTACAGTCAATGACCTGGATAAGCACTATCAAATCAGACAGCCATTAAGCTCAGTAGGTCAAGGGACAGGGTAGGTTCAGCCAGTAATGGCTCAATAACGTAAGAACCTGTCAACTGCTTATCCAGTAAAAGTAACTCTTTCTGGTTTCCTTCCACCATAATGCTGGCCGTCGTCATAGAAATCAAATATTCTTGAGTAAAACACTATTCAAATAAATAATTATATAAATCAATAATTCAAGGTGTGGATTTAATCCCGGCCTTCGACAAAGAATTTGTGGATTCCACCGCTGTCTCTTCGTAGAGGCCTTGGTAATAATCATCGGTTGAAAAAGCCCATGTGAACGTTTTCGTACTCTGGCGTTCGTTTTGTCTTTCTGTTAAATGATGTGCAAAGTATGTATACGTCATAGGAGCTTGCCTTGGGTCACTGATTCGCACCGCACACTTCGATTTAATGTAGTTGGTAGAGCGTCCGCTTCGGGAACGGTAGATCCAGGATCAGTCCTGGATCGAGTCACATCTAAGACTTTAAAAGAGGAAGTTGTAACTTTCTCGCTTGGCGTTCAACATGAAGGGGATAGTGCAACGACTGGTTGACCCGTATCAGTATAAAGCCTCGGGCGTGGCGAATTACTTGCCTTCGGTAAGTCATCTCAGAGAAGCAGCACTAGATAAAAGAGCGGTGGAAATCCGTCCTGCGACAAGGAGGTACATTACATACACCCTAAGGATTCCTTCATCGTCATATGACTGAAAAATTGTGAGCACGACGTTAAACCCCAAATCACTCACTCACTCACTCGATTTAATGTACCTATAAAGGTGAAACGCTCGCTAAAGTGAAAAAAAAAATAGGATGGCGTTAAAAAACTAACAATCAAACTCAAATGACTAATCAACCAATCCTACAAGTAAAAATAGTTATAAATTTCCGTCCCTACATTAATACGTGTGCCGAACACATGCGGGCAAAAGTTATATTAGTGCAATCTAACCGTAAAGACTATATTAACAATTATGTAACCAGCACTATTTAGTGTAAATTTACTGGCTGTGTAAAGTAATTAGATAGCTGTCTTGCGATTTTGCGATAAAACGTGCGCTAAAGTTACAGACAATTTTGTATGTACAGTGTATATTAATGAAAAGCAGGTGGACTCCATGGAACTTTATGTAAAACTATTTAAACGAAGATACACGTGCTGTCGATCTCTTATTTACCTCTCGCAACGATAATGCTAAAATATCGCCGACGTGGCGTTAAACCATAATCATTCATTCATTATTACTGACCTGCATTTATCAAATGCATCAGACTTGAGCCAAAAATTCAAACACAGCTTCATGTACAATTAAAATATTTTGCTAGAGGAAGTTTAGACTTTATACACTGATCTTTTACTGCATATTAGTACACTATCCACTATTTGAGCTCTTTTCCCTTCGGAGTTCTGTATTTTAAGCAGGTGCAATTTCTGACATGTCTAATAAATGTGAGTTTTGGGACCGCACTGCTTCAAATGGTTAAATCGCTGGCCTTCTCCGAGGATTATGCATTGACCAGTGAGGTCGCTCGATCGAATCCAGCTCTAGGTTTTGCTGCGACTTTACGTCAGGTACTGTATATAATTTTAAAAGTCAGTTTAATAGATTCACCTACCCACTCTGGCAACAATATTGTCTTTTCTAACATGTGTATGTAAAACAAAGTTTTCCATTATTGTCAAGTCGTTCAAGAACAGCTTTGATTTGATTTTGATCTTAATTTTGATTTTGGTTCCCTTTAACTTATTTTGTAAAGCCATGTATATTTCAGTTTTTGTCTGTATTAATTGGTGTGTATATATGTGTTGGCTTTATTGTTAATAGAACCTCTCGTGGCCATTAACCTGTAGGAAATCCTCGTAAAAATATAAAGAATTAAATGTAATGAAATTAAACTTAATTTGCAAGGCGTGGCCCTTGATGGGTCGATTGCCACAATGCCCTGTGACAACACAGGGAAATCTAGCAAATTTCCAATCATGGAGTGGGACTGAACCAACACCGCTTGTGTCCTAACGATTGAAAGACGAACATGTCAAGAGTAAAGGCAAGACTTGCCCAAATGTATATACACATCGATAGAATATTGCACATTAGGTATAAAAAGTGTGTCTTTTAAATTTTATGATGTTGCAAGGATGGAAGGAGGAAAGCATTTATATTGCAGGTGAACAAACACTTTCAGAAAAACATGATTAAAATTATTGTAGTTGAACACTGTTAAATTAACACCTTTAGGTAATGTGTTCAGCATTGTAAATGTCAAGGCTCTTTTAACAATTTTAACATTATGTTTCAACTTGGAAACAATAATTACGTGGCCTAACAGTTTATAATGTTGTGGCTCATTTTACAACATAGAACATAGCACTATCATTTTAACATTTAAAAAAAAAAGAGAATGATGTGATTTTATTGCAAGAATATTTTCATTACCAGAAGATTTTAACTGCTAAAAGTTTTATATTGCTAGAAGATTTTCAGTACCAGGAGATTTTCATTGCTATAGGAGATTTTTTATTGCTACAAGATTTTTATTGCTAGTAGATTTTTATTACTTAAACACTTCATTAAGCTAATTCTTTTTTTTTTTGCTATTTCTTCACATGCATGTATCGTTAAAAAGTTTGAATATTGTATCATTTAAGTGACACTGACAAATGGAAACGTATTTTTGCGTTCTTAGATAAATGTCTGTTCTCATAAAATGCCAACATTTCTAAATGTTCAAATGTTTCTAATACAAAAACATAGACGTGTCCTTAATTGTTTATCGCTTCACTCGATTAAGCTGACTTGATCTCAACTGGCAATAGATGACCCCAGTTGACTTTCTCTTTTGTCAACCCTGTGTTCTGTTACTGAAGTAGCCTCCAGTAACATAGACTGATACGAGCCAGTTGCGGAAATGAAAGGAAAATCCCTGAAGGTAGGAAATCCCCACGAAAAGTACAGAACATGACGCAATCAATCAGCCAGGTAACGAGTCTGTATATCCGTAAAGTGAATCATTGGTTGCCGTTCCCGGAATCAGCCAGCTGGATCAGTCCATTCTTTTGTATTGGTAGGTTAATTGTTCAGGAAGATTAAATGGTATCATATTGTGCAGAGTACATACTAAAAGCTGCATTACGAAGGCGAACAGGTGAGAAAGGTGCCTGGAGAATGCTGATGAAAATGCAGGTAGCCACATTCTCTGTTGGTCAGAAAGTGAGGCAGAAAGTGTTGGATGAGGTCCGGATATGGTAATGAAAATGTGTAGCAGGTGTTGATGAGTGGAATGGGGTGACAGGTACCTGCATTAGATATCGGTGCTGTGAGTATGGCAGCAGAAAGTGCTGGATGAGGTCTTGGTATGGTAATGAGATTGTGAAGCGGGTGTTGATCTGGTAAGAACTGTGCCCATATGTTTACTCACTCACATGCAGCAATATAGCTCCGTTTAGTAACGGAGCAAACAGATTCGCACGCTGTAACAACATGTACACATCAGACTTATCACCTCTGACTCTCGCCTTCATGATAAATTTTCGTATTTCAGCTGTTAAAATATGTTCTGTTAAACTATGAAAGCTGCGTATTCAATAATCGACTAGCAAACCATCTAGTACAATATCTCTGTTTGCTATTCTGGACACGTATGTGAACAGGCAGTTATGGAATTGTGGAAATGCCAATCCCTAGTATTTATCACTAGATATTATAAACAGACAACTTCAACACAAACATGTTCTGCGTTATACATTATGCAAACAACGCCAAAAATTATGATAATGTCATGTTTGCCACGCCGAAATTATGCTAATGTTATATTTGCAATGCCGAAATTATGCTAATGTTATGTATAAGTACTTACAGCATTTACGTTGTACACTCCACATGTCGGCTTCTTCACAGGTCGTGCGTGGGTGGGAAGGTGTGTCAGCAACCTGCGGATGGTCGTGGGTTTTCTCGGGCTCTGCCCGGTTTCCTTGAAGCATAATAGGCCGCGGTCGTGTAAGTGAAATATACTTGAATACGGCGTAAAATACCAATCAGATAAATAAGTCAATAAACTCTCTATGTCATTTCGCTATATTTTAGAGATATTGTTGTGACATGTCGGGAGCACCCACCATTTCACGCACTGTTGTAAAAAAATGTAGAGGACATTCCCCAGTTCGTTTTTGATATTTCTCGAAAAAACAATCGCATAGATGTGAATGATTAAGGATTACAATAGGAAAGTATTATATTTTTTAATCCCGTGAGGTGGCGCTAGTGCGAAGCAGGACCTTGACCCATTGTTTCGTCAAACATTGTAGCGAACGTCTACACTGTTACAATGTGTTAGTTTCTATTGTAAGATTCTACTGTCTTTAATGTGACGTCATCATAATGAGCTTGGAGAGGAACATTTGACGTCAATAAAATGACGTCAAAAAAAAGTCCTGCTGCCGAACGTTTGATCGTGTCAGGATTATCGGTGAAACACGCCAGTTTACACGGCTTGTGTATATCACAAGTAAAAGTGGAATATTTCATCGATCATCCCGTCAGACCATTGCCGGTAAAATGACAACACATAAACGACAGCAGTTGTTTTTAATTTCTCCACTCCTTTATTATCATTATCAAATTTTCGACGTTCCAGTCCATACAATGATAGGTACGATTATGGTACAGTCTCTTTTGGTCACACGTCCAATATTTTTGTTGCATTTTGTGTTTGTGTTTGGGGGTAGGGGCGGGTATTAAGCATACACTGTATATTTTGCCTAAATATAGTATCAAATACATGTGATTATCAGTAGTTTCCGGGAACTGTGTAATGGTATTGCTACTGAAATTCCTCTCAAGCACTGTCACCTTCATGCAAGTGTTTGGAAATTAGTAAATATTAAAACTGCATGATTGTGACCTTAATGTACATATTTGTAATTACTCTTAGAAAAAATGGTGAACTTGAATAATATATCTGGTTGAAAATGTACAAATCATGTAGAAATGAATTTGTCGATTACGATAGGCCATACTGATTTTACAAGCAAGGTACAGTCCTGATTTAAGGCTATATTACATTGCTGCAAAGTGCTAAAAAATCATGTCGAAATTAAGGTAGATTAGAATCTTAAATTTGGCGTTTGCAATGGGATACAGTCTTCAAGTAAAGCTATTTTACGACAGAGTGATAAAAATCATGTAGAAATCAGGCTTTATCGGGACCTTTCATGTGTAACTTTTGCAATCACTTTACAGTGTTAAGGTTAAATTATTTTGTGACACAGAAGTGAAAATCGGTTAGAAATTAAGTCAGAACAGAATGTTTCACGATTTTAGCAATATCGCCTAGAACTGGCCAAGAGCTGGAAGAGGTTTCCTCCAAAGTAGGCCTCATACATCTGGATAAACACGAAAATGAGGAAGGAAATGGCATAGTAGAAGCAGATGTGATAGCATGTGGGACCCACAGTGGCCTGGCTAACAGGAGGGCTTTCCCTTACTGGTAATCCTGTTTTCGGAACGTCTTCGCGACCTGGAAAAACAAACAAAAAAGAAACTCTTACAGAACGGGAGACTTGAGGACGAGCTACACAAAAGATCCAAATGACAATAGTACGCATCGTTTCCTTCTGTGACGTGGCAGTGCGTGTGTATATGTTTTATGAGCACACATGCACCGATAATTTTGACGTAACAAAGGAAAGAGTTCACAGCTTTCGAACCGTCTTGATATAGGTGGGAAGGAGTTTTACGAGTTCTCCATTACTTTCCGAACAATCACAAACTAACGAAAAAAAAATGAGAAAATGAAACACAAAAATGAGATTTTCTGGACATAAACCCGCAGTAAAAAATGATGCTAATGGGTGGATAATATAGTCTAAGAGATTGCGTTTGGATAAATGTGTAATCAACTAAGCGTACTGCGTGATTTCAAACGATAAGATGTTTTATATCTCCGAGACAGAGACTTACTGTTCAATTTTAACATGCTGGCTTTTGTAACTGTTGATCAAACTAAAACACGATTTTGGTGATTATAAGAAAGCCATGATGCAAAACTAATTTCTACCGATACGGTTGAAAGGTGAAATGTTGCAGCCATTCGTGGAATCTTTGAAATGGAAAGATAGTCGTTTTATTGTCTCATTTGATTACTTAGTAAATCTCTTATCAGTTTGTTTTTCTTCTTTGTTACGTTTTCGTTTAGAGATTTGTTATAGAGATTTATAGACGTTTTTGTTGTGTTTCTTTCCTTTGAAGTCTTATGAATCAAATGAGTTATGCTCTGTAAAAGCAGTGATATCTAAGAGCTGGAAGCTGACTTGCTCATATGGCTAACAAAATAAAGAACAAAACAACAACAAAAAAAGCAGAAAACACCTTACCTCCAACCCTGACAGTGCTTCTGACGGTTTTCTTCGCTTCAAGCTGCGTCTGCAGACGACCTTTGTCCCGGTGAGTCACGGGTGTGGTAGGTGTGTCCCCTAAACTGTGGGAGCGGACCACACCTGAGGGGGACAAAGCGATTTGTTAAAATATTTACCGTGTGTGACCTACAATTTCGTCCAAGACTAATTTACTAATGACAAATAATACTGGCCGCCGTCGTATAAGTCAAATAGTCTTGAGTACAGCGTAAAACACACATCAAATAAATAAACAAGTTGTCTGATTCTAGCATTTCTAATAATCGTAGAAAGATGTTTTGTGGTTTGTTGGAAAGTAGGATGACATATTATTGGGAACATACAGGCTTCAACACCAAGCCTAGTACTGCATAACTTTTTTTGCCTCCAAAGCGAACTTCGTTGGACGAATGTTTAGGGCAGTGTGTGAACAACTAGATGTACAAATCGCATTATTGCAGCTTATGTTTATGGGGTGACACTTAAGAAAGGTGTACACTGTTTAAAATGAAATGCAAATTTGTGGGTGATGTTCAACAACAACATTTATAAACAATTTGGTATGCTCGGTTTGAAACGTTTTTTAAAAGGGAACTTTTAGTACGTTTGTCGTCCGAAGTTGAGGTTCCATGATCATGAAACTGTCTTAAACTTAAGTTATATCTTAAAACTAACTTTACTGCGCTTAAAATGTCACTTATATACCTTAGCAATTTTTATTTTAAGAGCTACCTTATACTTTCATTACAAAATTGAAAAAAAGCGTTAATGTTTAAATCAACAAGCTAAAATCATGTCTGAAGTCAAGTTTTTAAAAGGTGGGCACTTTTATAGCAGGTATAAATGATAATGGACGCTGCGGATCAATAATCACAAAGCTGATTTCCAAAACAACAAACACAAATCACTACAGCGTTAAGAAAGTATAAACGATAAGACAGTATGGCGGACTCTGTCAGTAGTTTTAAATGGTGACAGAAAGGCTCAAAGAAAGCTCTACATTCATATAAGGCAGTTTTGTGACCATGGAATCAAGGAATTTTCTCTGTAGCTCACCTGTTGATCGCCATTGTTTTGGTGTAGTTCTACTTGACGTTGATTTAGGTGATGAAGTCAGTTTCTGTTTGGGAACCTCCGCTGGAACAGCGCACGATGCTGAAAAGGATCTACCAAGGAGCCGGGTAAAACAGTTCAGCTTTGATGCGAGACGAGTGGGTTCTTCGCATGAAAATGTGGCAACCCCCGTTTTACCGGAACGATCAGAACTGGTCGGTGTTTTCCTGACCGCATTGGGGTTCCTCAAGGTTTCCGTCTTCGGTGTTGCATTGAAATCCTTCCCCCGGGGTCGCATGGGGGTGCAGTTTTCCTTTTTCGCAGCAGAGTTATTGGTTCTGGCGGAGAGTTGCTGAATTTTTTTCTCGTAAGCCAATCTGCTCCTTTCCTGTGCTGAGCTATTCACAAGAGCAGTTGTACCCGTGCAAGAATGAAGACGTCGACCGTCTAAAGACGACGAAGACTTGTTGGCTAGCTCTTTGGTGCTCTTTCTTGGAGTTTCTTCGGTTTTCTTTGCTTGGTCGCCATGATCTAAAGCATCCCCCTGACGACGGAATCTATTCGCGCGCATTTGTGGGCTTGATTGCGGTGAATCCAATGAACCCTTGATACCCTTTCCCTTTCCAATCGGATTCCATCCTTTCGAGCTCATTGTCGTCGATTTAGGGCTCGGATGTGATTCTCGGGAACCTTTCCTAGCAGTAGATAATTGATCTTTTTTCGTGATTGACAGCCTCGATTTAGTCTGTTTTTTCCCTTGTCTTTCTTGGTTCGAATCACAGGGCGAATTGATGTTACTGTCGCTTGTACCTTGTAGAGAGTCTAAAATTCATAATTAGCCTAACGTATTAAGTCGGCAATCAGAAAACAGCAAGACCGCACACTATTCATTTAATTCATTCAATAAATATTTAAAATGCAAAAAAGATAACAGACAGGAATTTTGCAAAATTATGGAATTTGGTTCATTGAAATTGAATAGTTTACGAACATTTGAGTTTATTCATTTCGATTCGACTAAGGGGAATAATTCTCACCTGTCTCTGATTGTCTTACTGGTAAAAATGGGACTGGGGGAGGCACGCCGAGTAAGGCATACATTGCCGTGACAGCGAATGACAACAGTATCATATCCCCATGAAGGGGCCTCGTAACCTGGATAAATAAAAGAAGAGAAAATACAAGAACGGCCATAACGGGGGAGTTGTTTCATGCAAGCTTCTCTGCTGTCACTAAATAACTGTGCTGATAAGTACATCTTTGAAAACATGCTCAAATTAACAATCCCGTTTCCACTTTTTTTTTTTATCAAATATGTTAACACTGTCGTTCATAGTTTCTAACGTTTTTTCCATAATACATTGTTTCCGCAATAACTGAAGAAAATTATTTATATGTAATCTAATATTTCCAAATGTACTATTATTATTATTGCAAAAAGTATAATAAAATTTATTAAATATTCATGTCGGTTTCATCCTGCTATTTTTTTTTTCTAATGGATTCATTTTATAGATAGTCCTGTCGTGTTGTCCAACCAGGTTTGTAACTCTTGCCGGAAACATTTACCGCTTAGCAGAAAACAAAGAGATGCTCAATGGTTTCTCTTTCTGGCCTGCAAAAACTACGGGTATCAGAAGCTTTCTTTCCTATATCGTGAAAAGGTACGAGTCTGTACAGATGATGCGATGGAGAAAGGTTTTCTCTGCTGTACAAGAAAGAATGCCCGTGAAAATATCTGGGATATTTCAAAAGACTTCTGTGCAACGACTGGTTGACCCGTATCTATATAATGGCGCGGGCGGGGCAGCTAAGCCCGCGCCACTAGATAAAAGCAGCACTAGATAAAAGAGCGGTGGAAATCCGTCCTGCGACAAGGAGGTACATTACATACACCCTAAGGATTCCGTGGTCGTCATATGACTGAAAAATTGTTGAGCACGACGTTAAACCCCAAGCACTCACTCACTAACTCAAAAGACTTCTGGGTGAAAGTCTATTTCACCTTTCTACAAACCAGCGTAAATTCGCAATTGCTGAAACATTTCACAGGAAGTCCATGTTGTCTCCTACCTAATGAGAGAACACCAGGAAAATTGTCTACGGTGACTTGTATGTAACTTGAATTAAAATAGCAGTTATGTATGGAAGCCGGGTAAGACCACCATCGTTCCATGCGATGCCCGGCGATGGCACGAGGCGATGGTACGATGGCACGAAACGATGACACGATGGCACGAAGCGATGGCCTGATGATAGGATGATGGCCCTCTCCGGCTTCAATAGCTATGTATAATGAAGGCTTACAAAAATAAGTGTTTGGAGCCGAGTTTGGTGAATACTTGAAAACCCCTCTTCTTTGCAATTTTCTGTGATATTCTCGGCGAAAATTCAGCAACTCATGAATATTCAGCCTTTTAGAAGATTTTACTGGTAACAGTTTCCCGTACCGATCCACAAACCCACCCTCCCACCCACCGACAGACCGGCAGACCGACCGACCGACAGAGAGACAGGGACTAAAAACCTGTTTGCCGCGGCTAATACTAAACTTGCAGGAGCTGGGTGTTCAAAAGTGTTAATCCGGGCTTCAATCTGAATACAAGTTTTACTCTAATTTAAATTTCAAGTGATTTAAGTACAAACTAAAATTAATACTGGGCTTAATATCTAATGCATTTTTGAGGACCGGAATACAATGCCACGATATAATCTACATTTTCATATCACGTTATGATGTGAGAAATGTGATATTCGTAGATCCGCTCCATGGCAACATAACATTGCTACATACCTTCATTTAAAAAGGTCCTAGAAAAATCTGTAAAAAAAAAATATGGTCCTTCTAACCGCATAGTTGTATGATGTAAATCAGGGATTAACAAGAAACTGTAGGATGAGGAAGCAGTGCATGCTTTAAGGACTTACCGTTAAACTACTTTAAAATCCTGGAAAGTTTGAAACAATGTCAGTCCGGCCAGTCGTCCAGTTTTGATACCGTGGAGGATGCCGTTTGTTTACAAGTTGTTGACAATGACAACGATGACGTCATATAGTCTATTAGACCACGTGACACAGACGAGAATCTCCGCCGTACTTGTTTATCTGTCATCACCATAGCAACAGGAAAGCCAAGGACGGCTTTCCGATTACGTCAGAAACGTCACTGCTACGTAGAGCGTTTTAACGTCGTTAACGCAGACGTCATTTTATCGTAGAACGTACTGGCGTAAGGTGTAACGTCAATGACGCTAACGTCATTATATCGTGGTAAGTACCGACGTATACCTTAACGTAACTTACGCTTAAAACACCAAAAGGGCTAGGTCAGCGTCACAAACGTACACAAGCGTCGTTGACATCAACGCCTTTGCTGAAGCTGCACATGTACCTTGGCTACCGTGACGCTGGGCTACAAAGAAAAACAATGATTGTGTTCAACAGATGGGGCTGCTGTATTTGTGACG
The DNA here is from genome assembly GCF_032854445.1 of Liolophura sinensis. NCBI lineage: Eukaryota > Metazoa > Mollusca > Polyplacophora > Chitonida > Chitonidae > Liolophura > Liolophura sinensis. The sequence continues at coordinate 9,902,135 of NC_088307.1, forward strand.
TAATAATCAAAATACAAGTATTTTTATTGTGGCGCTGCGCAGCAAAGAAAACGTTCTTCACTTTGGATACAAGTATTAAACACTGCACTTAACACGGAACATGTAACTCCTCGCCTGTAACAAAACGATCCAAAGCTGTGAACTCTTTTGTTCTTTCCCTTTTCTACGTCACAATTATGGGTGAATACGTGCTTATAAAAAATAAATGAAGTACACTCGCACTACAACGATGCATCCTACTGTCATTTTGACCTTCCGTGTAGCTCGTCCTCGAGTCTCCCATTTCAACCTCACTGAAGTCAGGCCCGTCCGCTTGACGGCGACCGCGTTTAGGTAAATATAACCAGCGCTTGACTCGTGATCATCTGATCCACAAAATGAGCGGGTTTTAACTTTCTCGTCTTAGAATCTATCCGCGTACAGTTTTCAACGCAGGCTTTATATGTTTACAGTGGTTGGGTAGAGTGTTGGGTTTCCGATCTATAGGGTAGAATGTTTCGCTTGTAGAAAACCACTACACTGAAAAAAAAATCCTTAATAATCTTTTGGAATAAATCCCACAAGGTACATTTTGTGGGATATTCCTCAAATAATAAAAGAAAATCCCAGAAGAACATACGCCGTCGTATAAGTAAAATGTTGTTGAGTATGGCATAAAACACTAATCAAATAAATAAATTTAAAAAAGCAAACAAATATAATACTTTGAGGTGCGTGCAGAACTATTACAATTGCACTCTTTCTCTTCAAGACTGTGACTTTAATTCAAGCTCCTGTTTTCAGATAACCATACAGACTGAGGAACATTTTCATCAACTTTATTCTCAAGGTAAGTTTATTAATATTACCATTCTCACTGATAGTTGTAGAAATAAATTAGGCCATCATTAAAAATATGTTTGTTGGGGGTAAACCGACCTACCCTCAAAAAAGGGCGCTACTCTAGAATTTTTATTTGGGCTTAGTTGGAATTTTTGAAAATATTTTTCTCTCCATGTTGATTTCTTTGAAACCCTTATGTATTTCATTAGCAAGAATAAAAAAAATAAAAAAAAATTCCTCACTGCCCGACCCTGTTTTTGATGATGGGGTTGTGTAACCAGCCATAACAAATGTTTTAGGATGGATATACAGGGCATGCGTCTTCTATAAGGCTACAAGATATGGGTATAGGTGACATCATGTCAAGGCATGAACCTAAGTTTCACTACATCTAGCCCCATTTATATAAATCTATATTCGTTTAGGTTGATGAAACAGACATGGTCCTTGTGGAAAACTGACAGTAATCTTCCCTTTAGCTTGATTGCTATACATGTAACTAATTACCCCACTAGTAATTGATGTTAATTAAATGTTGATGTGTGATGAGCAGCCAATTATGTATAAATCTTGGTCCAAATTATATAATATTAACAGTTACAAGACACATTCCTTGGATGGTGTACTCACTCTGCCGTTAACTCCTGGTACTGCAACTTCCATTACATACTAGTAACATAAAGATTTGTTTGTATATGTGATTTAAACTAAACATTCATGTATAATTGGCCTTCTGCTGCTTAAGACATTTGTATCACACACCATATCTTAAAGGATTATAGAAACTTTTGATACAGAGCTGCTTGTTCAGTTCATTAACAGATTTGCAAATTACTTTAACCACACTTAAACTCAAAGCAGCATGTATGGTCTACATGTAGTTGTACAGCTTCCTTGTGATTCTTGAATTTTCTTGTATCAAGAATGTTTTTCTCTCACGTTTCATGTGCACATTATCTAATTTGCCTTGATTTCTTAATATACTTGACGAACCAGTTAGTGCAAATTTTTACAGCTGACAAAAACACCAGAATTGTTGCTCTCTCTAAAGGAGATCTATATGACATGTTGCGTGACGGTATGTAAAATGAGTGCAGACTACATTATGCTTCATTGACGGCAGGTTTCCCCTGTTTTGTTTGTGGTCAAGTAGTGAAAGGCTCTGAAAGACAATTATCAAACCATCTGCGTAGAATACATGCATTTTCGGATAATGGAATGGAGACAGGATGTGGACAGGATGATTGTCCTAGAACTTTTATGTCACTTTGGAGGCACAGGATTGATTCGCTCTCTTGCCATAATGAGTCAGCTCGCGGGGGGTGGGGGGGATTTGAATCAGAAGAACTTTTCTGTGGAAGAGAATCTAGAGGTGCAGCAACATTTAATAACACTGAAATTACACCTGAAGATGATGATAAGAACCAGTCAGTAGAGAACGGAACTGTTGATCTAGAGCAAACTTATACGAAGATTGTGTCCCATTTACAGTTGAAACATGGTGACTTTCCATGTTGTGATGATGAAGACACAGTTCTTTTAGAACTGACACATAGTGACTTGCCATTTAGTGGTGATGAAGGCATAATTCTGTTAACATTGACACAATGATTTGCCATTTAGTGATGATGAAGACACAGTTCTGTTGACATTGACACATGGTGACTTGCCATTTAGTGGTGATAAAGAGACAATTCTGTTAACATTACCACAATGACTTGCCATTTAGTGGTGATGAAAATTCATTTCTTTTAAAATGGAAACGTGACAACTTGTAATGTAGTGGTGATGAAGATACAATTCTGTTAACATTGACACACTGACTTGCCATTTAGTGGTGATGAAGGCATAATTTTGTTAACATTGTCACAATGACTTGCCATTTAGTGTCGATGAAAATATATTTCTTTCAAAATGGATACATGACGACTTGCCATTTAGTGGTGATGAAGATACAACTCTGTTAACACGGACACAATGATTTGCCATTTAGTAGTGATGAAGACACAGTTCTGTTAGCATTGACACATGGTGACTTGCCATTTGACGTAATACAAGCACATTTAAACTGCGTATATATTTACAGTTCTTGTTGATTTGAATTTTCATTATGTGAATATGTCAGACTATTATAATTACCGTTCATCATTCCATTGTGAATAAATAAACTGTTCACGGAAATTTATTTTATTGATATTTTATTCAATGATTGCATACTGCAAATATATAGTATAAAGTCTACTGTGGATTGTGTATCCCTTTGCCAACACAATCGCAACATCTTTATTTGCACCTATCTCTATGTTTGTGTGCATCTGCGTGTCTGGTGTCTGCGTGTGCGTTCTTATGGGCAAAACTTCTTTAAAGAAAGTATTTAAGGTTAGACATTTGGCGCTGGGCGTTTTACCTCAGGCACTCGGGTTTCTTCGCCAATAACCCTTACCACTGTTAATATAAGTAAAAACTTCTTGAGCATGGTGTTATGACATGATCCATATTTTATTTACTTTAAAGATTTCTTACCTTACCCATTTTCCACTCGGGAGACATATCTAGTATAAGTTATATCTTGTTGGCGCATAAGTGTAACATGAAGTGTACACAAAAATGGAGCATACAGTATGTATTTTAGAAACATGGCCTCTTGTCGTATTTCAGGATCATAGAACTCTCCATGAAGGGCGTCTGCATAATTTTAGTATTTATAGCCACTATAAAAGTGGCCTAACCAATTCCAGAATGTAAAAAGGAGCATTTCTTCAGCTTTAAAGGATTCATGCCATTAAATGGTCATTCCATAAGTTTTCTCTTCCTTAAGATGTTAGTGTAAATTCCTTTAAAATATTGTTTGGGAAAGATTCCTTAAAAGTACACATTCCTTTAGGTTTAAGGAATATTCCGCTGGAGAAATAATCGCGGTTCATTCCTTAAAGTTGTCAATAACATGTTAAGGGTTTGTTTTTCAGTGTAAAGGCCAAAGAAAGCCACCGTCCTTCGCTACATACATACCATAGGCCTACATAGTAGTGCATATATATATATATATATATATATATATATATATATATATATATATATATATATATATATATATATATATAGGCTATATGCTTGAATGGCTGATGGGCAAAAAAATCATATTTGTCTCGTCCGAAGTACCCGTACAATGTCCAATGGTCGTGACTCTTACGAAAATATTATCAACGTTTGGTCAGTTAAGTATGTCTATATAAATGTGTGCGGGATCTAATTTTCTTGTCATTGAAATTGTGCGCAAATTAAATAAGTAAATTTATTGCAGTGGTTACCTACTTTGGATACTTCAAATACCTCATGACTTAAAAGTTTCCGCCCAAACAGGATTCCATAAAGCGGTTTCTTTGATTTAGTAACGGGGAACTCGGCGGGAGTGACGCTTTTCGTTAAATGCTCCAGGGAGAGCAGAAAGGAAATTTTAGTTCATGGATGACTTAGTACACAGATTCATGAAAGGTTTCTTTGAACGTAGAATACCAAAGTCAAGATATATGAATACAGCGGATGTGTCCATGCTATTGGTTTATCTTAAGTCTTGTGTTCCTTTAGAAGAACTATCTCTTAAGGTTTTGACAATTACGTTGGTTGCATTATTGGCGCTGGTGATTGCACAAATAGTGCAAACCTTACAAGTATTGAGTATTTTAAATATGAGCTGTATTGATTCAAAAAGCGTGTTCAGTGTACAGCAGGTTCTGAAGACTACACAGAAAAACTATCTTCCAAAGCCTGTCGAATTATGGAAATATTCCAATGGGAAACTTTGTTGTGGGAACTCTGTTAAAATATTTACGCAGAACAAGAATGAGGAGGGCTTGTGGCAACGTACTAATTTCATACAAAACTTTTCAACTAGTTACCATTTCAACAATATGTCTTGTATTTGCTTTGTCACAATCTGGAATAGACACAGAACATTTCAGAGCTCATTCATTTCGGTGTGCTTCAACTTCTGAAGCTTGTAGATGAGGATTGTCAGTAAGTGCTGTCACAAACCTGTGATAAACCGCGCTGAGCCTAATAGTTTGTTGGCAAATAATATCCTGTTGACCTGAAATATGGCTATTAGTTGCGAGGAATTTATTTATTTATTAGATTGGTGTTTTGCGCCGTACTCAAGAATATTTGACTTATGCTACGGCGGCCAGCATTATGGTGGAAGGAAACTGGGCAGAGCCCGGTGGAAACCCACGACCACCCTTAGGTTGCTGGCAGACCTTCCCAACATACGAGGAATTGAGTTAACATTGGTGCAGTGCAAGCGAATGAATGCTGTGAATTTGAGAATCGTCTTTTTGTGAGTTCTTCAAACATGCAGTGTGACCACGAAAGGCCAAGGCCATGCGAAAGAGAATCCCCCCCCCACCCCTTTTCTCAATCCAACATCTTGGAGAGATGTGCAGGATGAGAGGGATTCTTTGAGCATAACAAGGCCTTCCAGCGTTGAGGGGTCACACCCACTCATACATCGATATAAAATTCTTTATGCTCGGGTTACCCTCCCTGGTTTTACTGCCAACAAACGCTGAAAGACACGGAGGGAGGAATGAGTCTAGGTTATATACGGCCTGAGACGGACTACTTTTTAGGTCTTTAAAAATCACGTGCACTCTGAGCGCATGATAGAATAGGCAGTGTGACCCCTCAAGGCCGAATGTCCTTGTAATGCTCAAAGAATCCCTCTCGTCCTGCACATCTCTCCAAGATGCTGGTATGAAAGAGGAGAATTAAGCGTTCTAAGCCTTAGTCAAAACATCTCGCGCAGGTATTTTATGGACCCCATTTCGGATGTAGGAAACCGGTCATGCAGAGCCCAGAGGAAACCATTAAACCTTTCTCTTTGCCTGGCAAATTTCTTGATGGTGAGCAGATGGCAAAAGCCAAGAGTAAGTGTAGACCCATACTGTCTTTGTTTATAGGGGCTGAATCGGACTAGATTAAATCCATTTAGATCGCTCAGGCATGTACAATGCTAAAATGACTGGAGGGCACTTTGTGTTTTAGAGCATATCATCACACACTTATATGTCATTATCTAACATACAGGATGTACGCATGTGCGAATTGACGAGATAAAAACCGAAAGTACGTCTGTGCAATCTTGAGACAATAATGATTCTGGACCACTCTGATTGGTCATTTTGAACTTGTATTGATCGTGATTGGTAAGCGAGCTTGGTAGATAACTAAACAGGCAAACGTTATTGTCGATGTAGCCATACCGTTTGCTGTACAAATGTACTGCGAAGAAGCGGGATAAATTGATCAGAAAAGTTCATCTAACCTTTTGGCTTCATTTCACAAAGCCTGAGTTGATTATATTCATGCGTATTTGAGAACTCTTGAAAGAAAGTATTTTTTCGACATTCTAGACGATCATATTTTTTTTGGCACGGCATTATTTATTTGCTTGGGCCCTCCACTGAATCAGAAGGTTAAATCTGGGTAGTACAACTATCTGTCCCTTAACAAGTGAGGTCGCGTGTTCGAATCCAACCCATGCTACATCGAGAGCGGATTAATTTTAAGTCCTGGGGGTTTGTCAGGCACCGCGCAAAGGATAGTGATTTACTCCGGGCACTCCAGACTCAGCCACCCTCAGGTAAGTAAAACATTATTGATTTCGGCGACAAGGCCTTGTGACATAAATATATTCTGCGACTTATTTCATCAATGCAGTCTTGGCTGAGATAATAAAAAAACAAAAAAACAAGGAGATGATTTCAGTCGGTAATGTGTGATCATGTCCAATCCTCACAGCTTCATAGTTACTGTCTTTACACTCAAAAGAACCTAAACTGTTCAATTTAACTTAGTATTATGTTTATGTATTGTCATTGCTACTTTTGATGCTCTGTGCGAATATGGCGTTCATTGTAGCCAGGGCTCGCCACGCTAATTAGTCTCTACATCCCTTGAAGGAATTTCTTTCATTGGTACAGCCACAATTACATTTCAACAGAAAGATTCCTTTTGCCCTAACAAGGTCTACATGATATTTCTCATCTTCACAAAGTCGAGTCAGACACAACGAATATCGGTAAACTTTTTCAATCCGTGTTCTGCCTAGATGCAACGGCTTCAGGAAAACCTTTCTAATGGAGTGAATAAAAGCTCAACAGGTCGTCATCGTTATCCAATAAGGTATCTGCCTTCTCAAGGACACTTACTCTCTCCTTATATGGAAATACAAAAATTCCAGACGTCACTGAATTGTACACTGCTGAGAGCACCTTAACACTTGGTGGACCAACTTCAGGAGGGAGTAATCGCAGTTTAAAAGAAATATCTTGACATCAGGTTTACAACAGCAAACGAGTAGCTAGCTGTTTCTGCCGTTTTAGACAAGGACATTTTTTGTTCCCGCTCGGGAGAGGAATGTCGTGTTATCCAATTTACCTGTCGTATTGATCGTGAATTCGGACAACCATTCGTATTGCAGTTGTCATCTCTTTCCTGTTCACTAGTTGAAGAAAATACAATTTCATTGGATACCGTTATTAACAATAATCAACCATCTGATCGAGTGAATCGATTATATGTACCTTTTGGATGAAGGTGAAGCCGAACGGAGCTATATGCGAAGAGTCTGAGTAGATCGAGTGAAGTTGACTCTCTTTGAAACGTTCCATTTGAACGAGTGTGATAATCACAGCTCTTTGGCCACATACCGTGTCGGGTTCTTTTCATGCCTAATTACACGATAAGTAGAACATGATCAAGTGTCATTTTCACCAACCTATAATAGCTGATAATTGTGTGCAAGAGACTGTCTTAGTGCAGCAATCGAAAAGGTACCATAAAGATTAAAGAGCGTATGTACACGGGCATTGGAAACCTCTTCGTTAATACCGGTTATTAGCAAAACAACTGTATGCGTGATTTTTTTTCGGACGATTTGTACTTGGAAACCGTATACGGAGCAAGAATTCCATTCTTAAACCAACACTTGAGAAGGCCTTACCATCTGGAGCACTCAGATGATTTGCTTTTGCAGGAATATCTAAGAACCATTGCGACAATATCGTCATCATTTGTGCACATGCGCCTTGGTGCATTGAGGTTCTTGGAGGAGAACCTATATAGCCAGGATCTTTACAGTTTTTAAAGAATTTTTCCCGTAAATAATTCCAGCTGAATACCCGTCATGTCATCAGCCAACAATACCACGCTGGAGAACTTAACAGGGAACAGTACCGACCAGCAACCATCTGTATCTTTCGTCGCCCTCTTGGGGGTTTTGCTGGTAACGGGTACGATGGCCAATGGTTACGTCTTCGCGGCTTTGCTGAAGAAGTCACGTCGCTCGCCGTTTGACGTGACTATAGTTAACCTGGCCATGGTGGATACTCTAATACTTCTGTTCGTGATCCCTATGTGTATAGTGACATTAACTTTTCCTGACATCGCGATGTCGCTGTGCAGCGTCGCCGGGGTACTCGGTCAGCTTTTAGCAACTTATTCACTGCAAGTTCAGTGTCTTATCCTCTACGCTAACGTTCGTATGGTGACTGCGGTTTCACCAAATAATAAAGCGGCTGTTGGTCTGGTGCACATGACACTCATCAGTGTCGCTTGTTTAGCTGTGGACTCGTGCATGGTGGTCTACCCTAGTGTCAAACACGGATTCCTTCGAAAGCTTTCATCGGTTGGCTACTGTATCCTCACATTCAAGGATAGCATCCTGTGGAGCAGATTGATGCTAATATTTTACGCAATCCACTTATCAGGCTCGGTTTTGATGTGCACTATATTTTACATTGTCCTAATACGCTTTATCCGGAAAAACTCGGCCCGATCCGCGCTGGCCCGTCAAAGACACGTTCAAATATTTAAGATGGTGTTTCGTAAGGTTCTACTCTGGGTACTTGCCTATTCCTTCATCACCGTGGCTCGTATTGTTGGATACAAAAATAGGTGGCCGGAAGTGACTTTTCAGGTGAGCTACTTCCTGTTGTGGTCTAACTCTGTTCTGAATCCTTTATGTTACATTTTTACCTCTCCTCAAAGAAGAAAGATATTCCCCAGGTGGTTGGCTACGTCTGATCAACGCAACACGGGTTCAACTCAACAAAATGCTCAACAAAGCAGCGTCACAGTTAACCGACGTACAAATACAACACAGCTTGTAACGGGGATTCAAGAAAGTGAAATAAGTACTCTGCCATGGCATCATAAGCAGATAGAAAACAAACTACTTTCTGTTCCACTTGTTAGACGTTCCACAAACACAACTCAATTCGCAAACGCAGCGCAGCAGGGAAACACAACAAACAAACACAACAAATCAGGGTGGCACCTCTGATGATTCAACCCGACAACGGCTCTGAACTCCCAAATTAGTAAAAGAGAGGCTCGGTCACGTGACCAAACCATGTGACCTATTTGTGCAGGCGGATTGGGATAATGAACTCGAACTTTCACAGTTGGAAAAAAGTTCTGACTGCCACAGTAGTTTTAGCACTGTAGCGCACCACATTAGGTCTGACTACCAAAATAGTTCTAGCACAGTAGTTCACCATAGTAGTTCTGACTACCACAGTAGTTCACCACAGTAGTTCTGACTACCGTGGGCCACCACACTAGTTCTCATTACCACAGTAGGTCTCACTAACAGTAGTTCACCACAGTAGTTCTCACTACCACAGTAGCTCACCGCTGTAATTCTCACTACCACAGTAATTCTGACTATCACAGTAGTTCCAACTACCATAGTTGTACTGTAGTTCACCACAGTAATTCTCACTACTACAGCTGTTCACCGCAGTGGTTCTCACTCACGGAAGTTCTTGGTACCACAGTTGTTCACCACAGTAGTTTTCACCACCACAGTTGTTCTGACTACCTTAGCTGTTCACCACAGTAGTTCTCACCGTCACAGTAATTCTCACTACCACAACTGTTCACCACAGTAGCTTACTACCACAGCTGTTTACCACAGTATTTCTCAGTACCACATTGGTTCACCACAGTAGTTCTCACTACCACAGCTGTTCACCACAGTAGTTCTCACTGCCACATTTGGTCTGACTACCATGACTGTTCAGCACAGTAGTTCTCACTACCTCAGAAGTTCTGACTATCACCATAAAGTATTCTTTCAGCCTTGTATTTCCACTTTCCTTTCCTTAATTACATGTTCATGTTTATGATTTTGTCCGTGCATGCATTCCTTCTGTTGCCTAACGTGAACTAGTAGTTTGCCGAAAAATAAAATATTGAAAAATGACTTTAATATTCAGAGTTACACTGATTTTGTTCTACAACAGTAAAATTAGGTTTCATGGATATGTAATGTGTTCTGTTATTATAACATAATACTGTGTCATATTAAACATAATATCCTCTTAAGACTTTTTTTATGTTAAATTAATAAATGTGTGTGTTATATTTAACAGAATAATCTACTGCAATAACAGAAAACATTCTAGCATCACTCAGATGACAGATTTTCTGTTAAATTGAACAGATAGTTTTTTTGATAGCATGCATTGTAGTAGCGGACTCGTAGTTCGTATTTACATGAAGAATTAGAAGAAAACCTTGACTGAGGTAAATTGACATGGGGCTTCATTTTACTGGTTACATGTGACAATTTGCCCAGTATCACACTGTAGTTGCTGCTCTGGTTTAACACCCTACACTGGGAATCACGGTAAAATTTCCCATACAACAAGATGGAAAATCTCATCCAAGTAATGTGTTATAATCTCAGCGAAGTAGAAGTACAGAAACACTCGATGTGGATGGAAATGATTTGGCGTTGTAAATAAGCAGAAAAAAAAGTTTTAAATTTCCTGCAATTTTGTGGCTCATTTTCTTACTGTGATCTGTATCTTTGTATATAATCATTCTTGTTCCTTGCTAAAGGGGTCACGTCTTTACAAGGCACAATTATAATGTCACCGTCACGAGCACAGCCCGTGAATTCCGGAGGTTCGTCAGGTGTACCTGTATGTGAAGAGTGGTCATTTTCTCCACGCACGCAGTCTTCCTCTACTCGTATAAAAACGATCGCCGTCTTGCATGTAAGCGAAAAAATTCTTCAACCGTAAAATCAGCAGTGACCACAAAAAAGTGAATTATTTGGTATTCATTTGGTATTCATTAACCTCACCCCACCGAATGGTCAATGTGGCATTTGAGATCCAAACTGCAGTAAAAAAAAAAACGTACCATTTTCAGTTGTAACGCTGAAATCGTCGATCGAATAAAGGGCGATAATTCCAATAAAATATAACAAAAAACATCAATCTTTAATTATGCGGAAGAAATTGATTGATTTGTGTTTAACGCCGTTCTCAAGAATTTTTCATTTATCATTTTTTCACTTTTCACGGATATGGTGACAGTCAGGTTTATGGGTGGAGGAAACCTGAATACACGGAGTAAACCACCGACCGTCGCCGACAGTTAACAAATTCCTTAACAGCCTTGACCCCATGCGACCCCACTGGACAAGGGACTGATGGTTGCAGGAAGCAATCGCTTTAAACATCTGAGCCAACAAGCCCCCTCCCAAAAATAACGCATGTTCCATAGTATGGAGATCGCTTCGTATAATGGTTAGAGCGTCGGCCTAGATGTCGGGAGACCCGGGATCAAACCCAGCTCTGGTAGTACCAAAGACTTTAAGAATGATACATGTTGCTGCCTCACTTGGTGCAAAGATTTAGAGCGAAGAACCGGGTGTGGTGTGTCCGGCATGATACTTCAGTGGCGGTGGCGCTTTGACGGCATGGACCCGCCCTGAACAGAGAAGAGACAGTGTATGGACAGCCTATGTATACACACACCTAATGACTCCTCGTCCTCATATGGCTGAAGAAGTGTTACGTATGACGTAAAACCTCAAGCATACATGCATAAATACTGATACATGTATACGATGGTTGGAAGAAACCGGATGGTCCAGAGCTTTGACAAATCTAAGGAAACCTTTGCCCATGAATGACTCCGATGTGTAGCAAAAGATATGCAAATTTTTGTTAAATGCATGACACAACATTTAATTACCCACGTAACGACTATACATATATTTAGCCATGCAGGTTGAAAAACCACAGAATATACAATTAAGATTTCAACATTTAATGAGTGAAGCTTCAGGATTTCGACATTCAAGATTTCAACTTTCAAGATTTAAAATTTCAAAATTTCAATATTCATTGCATTCTACTTGTAATAACATATACATTGTGCATGGAACATTGTACATAGAATCAGCTAAAATATTATACAGAAACATTTTTGTTTAATAAAGATGTTAAAATAACAAAGACATACAAATTACACATATAGGCATCGTATATCTATTGGGAAAGTACCGTAGGCCTACCTCCCAGTATTATTCTGTATATCTATTGGGAAAATACCGTAGGCCTACCTCCCAGTATTATTCTGTATATCTATTGGGAAAGTACCGTAGGCCTACCTCCCAGTATTATTCTGTATATCTATTGGGAAAATACCGTAGGCCTACCTCCCAGTATTATTCTGTATATCTATTGGGAAAATACCGTAGGCCTACCTCCCAGTATTATTCTGTATATCTATTGGGAAAATACCGTAGACCTACCTCCCAGTATTATTCTGTATATCTATTGGGAAAGTACCGTAGGCCTACCTCCCAGTATTATTCTGTATATCTATTGGGACAGTACCGTAGGCCTACCTCCCAGTATTATTCTGTATATCTATTGGGACAGTACCGTAGGCCTACCTCCCAGTATTATTCTGTATATCTATTGGGAAAGTACCGTAGGCATAGCGCTAGGTACCTCTAACCTACCGACGGATGGGTAGCTATTTTGATATACCGGTACAAGTATACAAGTAAACGTTTGTGCGTGTGCGTGGAATGGGAGTGTGGAGTTGATATATCTTGTGATTGTAACGGGGAAGGGTGTACCGTTAAAATGCGAAGTGCAACACATAGGCCTACCGTATGTACAAAGTAGGAGCGGAGGATAAAACAAACCGCTGTCATTACGGGTTTAGTACTTTATAATGCGGCTTTATGGTATTAGATCGCACCCCAAAGGCCAACAAGTCCGGACAATCTGTATGGGCGTGCGGCTTACATGCTGTGAGTTACAACAGGGATTAACCTGGACGGATCCATGTAAATGTTAATCCCTAATCCGTAACAATGCGTAAGGCGTACGCTTACCGTCAGTTTGACTAGTTCACAGCTAACCATTTTAACTCTGGATCGGATTGGCTGACAAATTTGTGCCTGTATGCTTGTGTTAGGTCTAAACGACCCAAACAGAAACGGCTTTAAGCCTACTCATATTTGAGTAGGTGGATATGTCTTAGATAGAGTACCGGTACCGGTAGAGTCATGGTGCACGGGTAAGTTTACCCCGACTTCTATGTTGCCATCTACGCATTTCACGTGGAGTTTACTGGAAAAAGTGTACTTTACAGATGTGACTTTATGATCAAGTGGATAAACTGTGTTTGTCGATTACTCAGTCTGTGTACTTTTACAGAAGTATTGTGGATAGCGTATTCAAGGGAGGTTACTCTAAACAATTAATTAGTGCAAAGACGGATGGAGTTACCTACCCCTTGCTCTCGCATGATTGGTTAATGTGAACTGGGGCAGAGGCGGTTTCAAAATTTTGAGTTGAGGCCTGAAGTCAACGATTTCTGACAGAGTGATGCAGATCACAAGTACACGCGGACACGAGGGTTACCAGGATGCTAGAGTAACTGTGGAGAAATCTACTCATCTTTTCCCATTCGCCATAGATGCATAACCGCTCGCTCACTCTCTTTGAATTGGCGCGACTTAATTGTCAATACAACAACAACGCCCTGTTATTCGTGCCTGTGTTTTTGAGTTAAGAAATTGGAGTTGTTTCTTTTTATTTCTTTGTTTTTTTAATTAACTTTTCGAGTTAATTGTTCTATCAACATTATGTCTGAACCACCACCATCACCTTCGAAAACTAAAATGAAGCGAGTTTTGCCGAATGTACCTAAAAATAGATTTCAAGAAAATTCCGGACGTTTTTCTCCATCGACAAAAACTGTGACTTTCAATTCGGAAATAATTGAAACTTCCATTGGTGGTACTCAGAGTTATGGACACATCAAATGTGACCCGTTAAGTCCATGTAATGGCTGTGAATATCACAGTTCCAAATGTGTCAAGAAAGCTCCACAAGTCTCAACAGATGTTGATATGTATGAAAATGACAATGTGATGGAATCTGGGAAGATGGTTTCAGTGGCAATGGAACCCAGCTGTAAAACTAAAAAGGCAGAAGCTGATAAAACCGGTTCACATTCTCATGGAAGTGAAAAACGATCTGCCCAGACCAGCAGACCACAATCTGAAAATAATGACCCAAGCAAGGTGAAAAATGACACCATGGGTAGAAAGTCAGGAAAGGACCATGGTCCAGATGGTTTTACACCTAGCAGGAGGATGAAGAACATGCTGAGATCCAAGACTCTGTCCAGCGGGGCTTTAGGAGATGTGCCTGCTACCTCACTCTCCCCTCCCACCAAACACAACAACCTGCTGAACCTTCATCCAATGGGAGACAGCCCAACCAAGATCCCAGTGTTGGCCCGTCGTACTATCCAGTCATTTCCTGATGGACAGAGTCCTACGGCTGCACGAGAAAACTCGGCATCTCACAAGGACTCAACGGTGCAACAGTCCCCAGTCCAGGACTTACAGTTGCCTGCTCGCTCATTCCCCCTCTCTGCCTCGCACAACCTGACACCTGTGAGGCGGCACACTCTGGAGAGGCTGCCTCCTACCCCGGAGTGTTACAACAAAGTGAACTTTGAGACATATAGGACTGGCCTTGGTGCATCAAATGACTCGTTGATGGAAACTGATGAAATGTCAGAGTGTGAGAACGAAGGAGGAAGCTGCAGTGTGACTGTGGCTGTCCGAGTGCGACCATTCAGTCAAAGGTTTGACCTTTTTTTTTTAGTGTTGGTTTCAGTGACCATGTACAATTGTAGGCCTACTTTTATTTTCATGTCTTTTTGAAAGATAAATACATGTGTATAAATATATACCTGTAAGTTGTAAAGCCTTTCGATCATTTTAATTGTAAACCTGTGTTTATCCAGTGTTTTCAGTCACAATCTGGCCCAATAGAGCTAATCTTTGACCCAGTGTCAAAGTCATAACATCACATTGTCTAACTTTTTTCAAAGCTATATACATTTTGCATTCAAGTGTGAAATGACCAGTATCATAATAACTGACTAACAGGGCACAAAACATCATTATAAATGTATTTAAGTAGATTTTTTTTAGTTTTAGCTTTACAAGGTAAGTCCTAAAATACTTGTCTTTCATTTACTAAGACACATTAAGATGTGGGTTTAATCTTGGAGGGCCTGATACTTAGGAGAGAGTATTCCCCAACTGCCACCATATTCTTTTTGTATTGATTGAAATACATGTAAGCATTTAGTGCGAGATTGCTCTGACATTAGCTTTGGCAAAATTTTGTTCAGCCAAAGATGACCCCAAACCAACATCAGACTGCACTCCATTTAAAAATGCAATGTCAAGTATGTCGAGGCTGTCAGTTCACTTGTTAGCGTAGAGCATCATCACTGAATCTTGAGCCGATGTGGCATAGGAAATAACAAATTGACGTTGTGCTTGTGATACATAAACACACGAAAAGATAAGGAACACAAGTGTCTGCAAACTTCAGGCCGTTTAGACATATTTGATGGGGAATTTTGTCTCCAATGCTGTGACGAACTGCCTCAGATTTTTGAATGGAGAGCTCTCAGATTTTTCAATGGAGGGCTTTCAGATTTTTGCATGGAGAGCTCTCAGATTTTTCAATGGAGGGCTTTCAGATTTTTGAATAGAGAGCACATTTTTGAATGACGTTGGCTTTGGGGCCATCCTTGGCCGGATAAAACTTTGCCAAACCTTTACACGTCATAGCAATCTCGAACTACATGTAGTTAGCATTCAAGAGGACTGGTAGCCTAGGGCCTTTTAGTTGGTCTTACATGAAGTTTATTGAAGATACACGATTGTAACTTGCCGTTCACTGCTACGATGCACAGACATGCATCTGTATGGCACCTATGTCAGCGAAAGTTCATCAGTCACTTGCTTAACACTGACCGGAATTTAGCCAGAATTTGAAATCAAGCTGTTTCATTTCGAATTTCCTTCTATTTTCCCTATCTCTCCCATGTTAACTCTGTAAGAATAGGGCGTCTCAAAGACACTGAGTCTGTCATGGTGGAAGAACGTTCAGTCTGGCTCTATTAGACACCAGGTCAAATAAATTGCTCAATCTTTCACTTTGCCATCCAGGGAGCTGTCTGACAACAATGTGAGATGTGTGGTGGGAATGACTGACAATGAGACTGTGGTCACCTCGGACAACGGCCAGAAACATCCATTTTATTACGACTTCTCGTTCTGGTCGTTCGACGATGAACATGGCGACTTTGCCAGTCAGGAATATGTGTACACCAGCCTAGCCAGGCCGCTGCTGGGCAAGGCTTTCGAAGGATACAACACCTGTCTGTTTGCTTATGGACAAACTGGAAGTGGCAAGAGTTACAGGTGCGTCCAAATTCTGATTAAAATCCAGCATGATGTGATTTATGAAAAAGCCAAAAAACTTTATTTACCAGTGATTGTGAAAATACAAATGTATCAGAGTTTTTTTTCTGGTAAAAGGTTAAAGTGAAAGCAATCCGATTTCAAAGTACACATATATCTTATGTTGACTAGGACTATTGTATAATTTGAAATCAAAACTCATCTTGTGTCTTATTATTTAGAGAAGTATTTCTTATTCGTAATTTCCTATTAAAGTGTTCTCCCATCTGACCAGGTTTCTACTAATTCAATGTGCCCTTCCTGTACCAGTGAGTGAGGTTGACAGAATAGGCAGAACAGATTGTGACTACGTTACTAAATTCTCTGTAAATATTTTCCGGTCTAATGTATCCCATGTACACTGTAAAAGATTATGACCACTCCAGTAGTACAAACAATGAATGCCATAGTGTTTTCCTATCTTTAATAACCTCATAGCAGTGTGATCCAGCATGGCCACGTGTTTTGTATTGTGGGTGTACATGTATATATTGTACATCTTTAAGGTTGCCACTTATCGTAAGTATAAGTAAGTATAGACATATTGCCATTTACGCCCCCAACAATTTAAAGAATTGTGGTTATGGCTAACAAGCAAAATTTACTTAAGGTCTTCATTTATTTGCATTGTGCTTGTACTGACTTTATTTGAGTGGTATATGGCGATTATATACTTGTTCAGCATAGGCTGTAGTGCTGTTAGTTTTGGCTGATTGCCTAGAATTACACCTTTGGTGATCAAAGGAATTCAGGCTGATGGTTGACCCAGTGCTGTCATGAATGGAAGGTTGTTTTTTTCAGAAGTGCTTGCCAAGTTTGTGTTAGATGAAAGAATAATGAGAATTGCATCTCCTGTTAAATTGCCTAGAAATTATATTTGTATGTATATTAAACAAAGGCCAGTTAACGAAGTTTTCTTCATTTTGTTGAAATACATTTAACAAAATAAGCAGGTAAAAATATAAAATTATGTGTTTGTTAAATGAAAAAGGACAGAAAAGAAAAAATACATAAGTGGGATATACCATGTGTTCTTGCATGCTGGAATGTCATTGAAGCATGTGGGATGGACTGAAACAAAATATTTTCTCTGTGTCCAAAACTTCCCAAAAAAAAACAAAAAAGGCATTGCTACCCTGGAAAATCGTCACGATGTATACATGGACATGTAGGAAAACAGTGTTGTGGCCCTTATCAGGTAAATCCCACTTCAAGGGCAACGAAAATCCCAAAATGAAGTACAGGTATATACATATACATATAAATACTAATCCGTCAACCTTTTCAACCACCTGTGCAACCAATATTGTAAAACATTCTGAGAGAACTATGGAGTGTAGAGACACAGTTTCAGTAACATAAACAAATCATTTTTAGTGTCATTTTCATAATAGTTGTCTGCATAAATCCGACTGAAAAAGTGTTTAGTGGCTGAAAAGTTTGAAGACTTACAGTATATGGTGATAGACCCTAAAGCACTGTTCAGCAAAATAGTTTATGGTATCTATTGTAGAATGTTTTTCCAACAAATTGTAAACAAATTTAAAACCTCAGATTCTGTGTTAGTGCACAGTTACCCAGAGGGCATTAGTGACTACGGGTGCATAATTTTTTCTTGAAATTATTTGACAAGTAAAAGCATTATAGCTCTAGGTACGTAAATGCTTACATGTATATCCGTAGAATCCAAGGTTTCAAATGCTTTTGCTGGATTGAAAAAAATTCTAAAAAAATAAATCCAACTATTTTTGTGAACAGTGTTTAATGGTCTTTCATCTGTACATATGAATCATGTTGGCATTTTCTTTGCCTTTAAAAGTACAAAAAGATTTGAAACTGCCAGGAGTACTGAAATTCTTGAACCTTTTCACGTATTTGCAAGGTGTTTATTCAAACATATTCTAAAGGCATTATTTTGCGTTGACTGATAAAATTATGCTTTTTGTAAACTGACCAATCCAACCAATGTAGTTTTGTTTCCAGAATGAAATTAATAATGTGCATAAATTTGCACTGAAAGTTGCTCTGGCATATGCAAAAAGTTTGAGGAATTAGGATAGCTCTTGAAATGTGACCGACTTGAGTTATGAGTACATGCTCTGCTGTGTACTTCTCTGTCAAACCCACTGATCTAAGGTCTCTAAGTGAAACTCTGCACCAAAACCCCTCCCCCATGCCCACCTAATCATTACCTTACTCATTGAGCCGTTGCCCTTTTTTTTCTCCACCACAGTATAATGGGTCACGGCAGGGAGGCAGGCATTATCCCGCGCTTTAGTGAGGAATTGTTCGCCCGAATGGAGGCAGCAACGTCGGACCAACCTGTGAGTTCTCGTGTTAAGTCATTGTGTTCAGTCATTGTGTTCAGTCATTGTTCATTCAAGTATGCAATCTGTTACAAGTCATTAACTACTTATGCAGTGTATACATGTACATGTGTATATACAAGGCCAGCTCTAAAGATTTGTTTGTTTCTGGTAATCTGATACTATTTTTAAATTGTTAATTTAAAGATTTGGCCCTGGGCACCGCCCGGTTTCCTCCTAACATAAAGCTGGCTGCCATCATACATGTATGAGTGAAATAACTATCAGGAGTGACATAAAAGACAAATCAAATAAGTAAATAAAGACAGTGGGTCTTGATGGAGTTTTTTTTCCCTCCAGGCCTAAAATGTAATATTTTAAATAATGTAATTCTTAAAAAACTGTTTAATTTACATTTGCTTGTTTAATTTCCGTATATGTCTCATGTTATTGTCAAAGCTTTAAGGTTTCTCAGACAAAACGACATGGTGAATCTAACGCTATGCCTCTGAAACATCATAATAAGTACATTTCCACCTGTCAAACACTGGTGTGTTACTTCTGGTACTGCAGTTTCCTATAAAACTTATGACTTGAAACTTATATCAAATAAATAAATAAATAAGGAAAATTGTATATGTAAGTCGAAAAAAAAAAAAGAAAGAAATTAAATTGGAGTATAACGTCTGTAGTTTGTCAGTTTGGACCATACACACTACAAACATGTTTTGTGTTTGGCCTAGACTAATATCCTCTGTAGTTTGTCATTTTGGACGGGGGCCTCCGTGGCTCAGTTGGTTGGCGCGCTAGCGCAGCATAATGACCCAGGAGTCTCTCACCAATGCGGTCACTGTGAGTTCAAGTCCAGCTCATGCTGGCTTCCTCTCCGGCCGTATGTGGGAAGGTCTGACAGCAACCTGTGGATGGTCATGGGTTTCCCCCAGGCTCTGCCCGGTTTCCGCCCACCATAATGCTGGCCGCCGTCGTATAAGTGAAATATTCTTGAGTACGGCGTAAAACACCAATCAAATAAATAAATAAATAAATGGACCATACACAATACAAAGATGTTTTGTGTTTGGCCTAGGCTAATATCCTCTGTAGTTTGTCAGTTTGGATCATACACAATACAAAGATGTTTTGTGTTTTGCCTAGACTAATATCCCCTGTAGTTTGTCAGTTTGGACCATACACACAACAATCATGTTTTGTGTTTGGCCTAGGCTAATATCCCCTGTAGTTTGTCAGTTTGGACCATACACGCTACAGACATGTTTTGTGTTTGGCCTAGGCTAATATCCCCAGTAGTTTGTCAGTTTGGATCATACACACAACAATCATGTCTTGTATTTGGCCTAGGCTAATATCCCCTGTAATTTGTCAGTTTGGACCATACACACTACAGACATGTTTTGTGTTTGGCCTAGGCTAATATCCTCTGTAGTTTGTCAGTTTGGACCATACACACAACAATCATGTTTTGTGTTTGGCCTAGGCTAATATCCCCTGTAGTTTGTCAGTTTGGACCATACACACTACAAACATGTTTTGTGTTTGGCCTAGGCTAATATCCCCAGTAGTTTGTCAGTTTGGACCATACACACAACAGTCATGTTTTGTGTTTGGCCTAGTCTAATATACCCTGTAGTTTGTCAGTTTGGACCATACACACTAGAAACATGTTTTGTATTTGGCCTAGGCTAATATCCCCTTTATATACCGGTTTCCTCCCACCATAATGCTGGCTGCCGTCATATAATCTTCTTGAGTATGGCGTAAAACACGTAAATATTAGAAGTTGGTTACCAGCTACCTGCTACTTTCAAAAAAAAAACAAAACAAAAAAAAAATGAGCAGGTAACCACCTACTTTGACCAAAGTTCCTGTTTTAACTTTACTTAGTTCTCTTGTCAGCTAGCAGTTATAAAGATAAGCAAAGCCTTTACCGCGTGTGTTTCTGTGATCATCCCCAGGTTAAGATGAATGTTGAGATCAGCTTCTTTGAGATTTACAATGAGAAGATCCATGACCTGCTGGCTTCCTCCAAGGAAAAGTCGGGTAAAAAAGCGGTAAGTTTTAAAAGAAGAAAAAATTATAAAGATTGAGTCTCCCTCGAAAATATAAAACAAGTCCACATCAGCGCTTGTATTCAATATATTCACTACTTATTATACCCCAGTCATCAATCATTTTAACTGGGGAGCAAACTTGAGTTGCAGAAAATGAAAAAAAATTGACACAGAAAGATAGTAAAACTAGTACTATTTTCATGAATGGCGCACGATTTTGTACAGAGAAAAGAAACACTGTCATCAATTTGCATCACGTCACGTTAAGTTACTAGTAATTGTGACATGCAATATAAGCGTTCCTAATGGCGATGTGCCATATCAAACATATGCAAAAAGATCAGCGCAACATTAAAAGATTCTCAAATGGAAGATGTGAATAATAATGTCAGCTTTGGTAATATGCATACCAGGCGCTGATTTAGACTTCAGCATTTTTACCAGAAAGATTGATATTGCTAAAATATATTATGGTGCTTTATAGTAATGAGGTGAAAACGTGTTTGAATTTTTTCTAATCAAGGCATGAAAAAAGGCACTTCTAGCAGCCATGTGTGCCTGAAATTCTGTGTTGTCTCTTAGAAAATTTGATAATACTCATTTTTTTAATGGCATACATGTATGATGTCCCAAAGAGCCAAGACTGTGTGTCAGATAAATCACTGACTCCAAATTTTAAACTTTATATTTCAACCCCTGAGTAGATTATGGTTTGAAGTGTTCCAATCAATGTCTTAATGAAGGCGGGAAGATTTAGTGGAGGAATGAGTTTTTTAACTGGTTGTAAACATTTTCATCTATTTTATCTCACTTTGGATATTATCATTAACAATCAAAACCCGTTTACGTTTTATTGGTTGAAACATGTTCTCACCAGGATATGGCTACAGTGTTGCCAAAGAGATTTCATAACGTCATAATCATTGATTGATTGATTGATTGAAGGCAATAGAGTTGATGTTGTTTTTAGGATGTTACACGTACTGAATATATAGGATGGTCAGTATGACTGACCGACGACATGACAGCTGTGTTGCTGAGTGTAAGTACGCATTCTTTTGATTGTCATTGAGGAAAAAGGTGAAACAGAAAACGAAAAGACTATAATCACTGCTCATTTGTTTGTGTTCTACAGCTGAAGGTTCGAGAACATCCTGTGCTAGGACCGTATGTTGAAGGCCTGTCCACTTTTGTGGTGAACTCCTTTGAGGATATTCAGGGGTGGATAACTCTGGGTAATAAAAGTCGAGCCACAGCAGCGACTGGGATGAATGACAAGAGTAGCCGTTCCCATTCCGTGTTCACGTTAGTTCTCACCCAAACAAAGGTAAACACTGTCAAAAAGACGTTTAATAAGATGATGGTTTCGTGCTTGCTCCACGACTGGGTATATTGTGAAATTTATCAAAAGCTTGTTAAACTCCCTGACTAGTACCCTAATTCTTCTAATATTTGGAACATCTGCGGCCACTTTCACAAAGATGTCGTGCTTTTACGATATCATACCTATAGGAAAATGGTATACATAATAGTGACGTACAAAACATCATACGACAAATCATACGATTAAAAACTGGTGTGCGGCTTTGTAAAAGTGGCCCTGGTCTACTGTTTTTATCCAGTACATGTGTAACTGTAACTGTAGCAGCAATACTCACTTTCTCTTTTTTTCACAGGGTTAGTTCATTCAATGGACAACATGTCCTTATCTGTACTTCTGTGAAAACTTAAGAGAGAAATGTAAATGTTTGCTTTCTGCACAACTGATATCTGTCTTAAAAATTAGAAGAATTACAGTACTATTTGGTCCTGGTAAGCTTAAGATGCACTAATTTGACTCCCAAGATCAGCTAACACCGACATTATTTATTACTGGTTTATTAATGCACTTAGAATAATAGAATAATAATAGAATCAACATGTTATTAAAACATGTGAACAATAGAATGGGAGTGCAATATATTGAGCTTGAGGTATTTAATATAGATTGTACCAGTGTTTAATTTGTGCATTAATAATGTCATTTAGAGAAAAAAAAAAAGAAGAAGAAATTAAAGATTGTGCACTGCAGGAAGTTATTTCTACAGTCTGTGCATGTTTGAGAACGTCTATAGACCGTAGTTTCAATATACAGGCAACCATTGGCAGTTGTATACTCTTATACATCGAATGGTCTTCAAATGACAACACCTACGACATACATACTGATACTTGTCGTCTTGGTTTTTAGTTTCAAAGATGACGTCATTATAGAACGGTGGCGACTACAAACATGTAGCTGTACCTCTCATCCCTGTATCTGCCTTTTTCCTGTTTCCAATCTGAATACCCGGAAGGTCAGAACATACATGTAGCGGTACATCTCATCCCTGTATCTGCCTTTTTCCTGTTTCCAATCTGAATACCCGGAAAGTCAGAACATACATGTAGCTGTACCTCTCATCCCTGTATCTGCCTTTTATCTGTTTCCAATCTGAATACCTGGAAGGTCAGAACATACATGTAGCGGTACATCTCATCCCTGTATCTGCCTTTTTCCTGTTTCCAATCTGAATACTCGGAAGGTCAGAACATACATGTAGCTGTACCTCTCATCCCTGTATCTGCCTTTTTCCTGTTTCCAATCTGAATACCCGGAAGGTCAGAACATACATGTAGCTGTACCTCTCATCCCTGTATCTGCCTTTTATCTGTTTCCAATCTGAATACTCAGAAGGTCAGAACATACATGTAGCTGTACTTCTCATCCCTGTATCTGCCTTTTTCCTGTTTCCAATCTGAATACTCGGAAGGTCAGAACATACATGTAGCGGTACCTCTCATCCCTGTATCTGCCTTTTTCCTGTTTCCAATCTGAATACCCGGAAGGTCAGAACATACATGTAGCGGTACATCTCATCCCTGTATCTGCCTTTTATCTGTTTCCAATCTGAATACCCGGAAGGTCAGAACATACATGTAGCGGTACATCTCATCCCTGTATCTGCCTTTTTCCTGTTTCCAATCTGAATACTCGGAAGGTCAGAACATACATGTAGCGGTACATCTCATCCCTGTATCTGCCTTTTTCCTGTTTCCAATCTGAATACTCGGAAGGTCAGAACATACATGTAGCGGTACATCTCATCCCTGTATCTGCTTTTTTCCTGTTTCCAATCTGAATACCCGGAAGGTCAGAACATACATGTAGCTGTACCTCTCATCCCTGTATCTGCCTTTTATCTGTTTCCAATCTGAATACCCGGAAGGTCAGAACATACATGTAGCTGTACCTCTCATCCCTGTATCTGCCTTTTATCTGTTTCCAATCTGAATACTCGGAAGGTCAGAACATACATGTAGCAGTACATCTCATCCCTGTATCTGCCTTTTATCTGTTTCCAATCTGAATACCCGGAAGGTCAGAACATACATGTAGCGGTACATCTCATCCCTGTATCTGCCTTTTTCCTGTTTCCAATCTGAATACTCGGAAGGTCAGAACATACATGTAGCGGTACATCTCATCCCTGTATCTGCCTTTTTCCTGTTTCCAATCTGAATACTCGGAAGGTCAGAACATACATGTAGCGGTACATCTCATCCCTGTATCTGCCTTTTTCCTGTTTCCAATCTGAATACCCGGAAGGTCAGAACATACATGTAGCTGTACCTCTCATCCCTGTATCTGCCTTTTATCTGTTTCCAATCTGAATACTCGGAAGGTCAGAACATACATGTAGCGGTACATCTCATCCCTGTATCTGCCTTTTATGTGTTTCCAATCTGAATACCTGGAAGGTCAGAACATACATGTAGCGGTACATCTCATCCCTGTATCTGCCTTTTTCCTGTTTCCAATCTGAATACCCGGAAGGTCAGAACATACATGTAGCGGTACATCTCATCCCTGTATCTGCCTTTTTCCTGTTTCCAATCTGAATACTCGGAAGGTCAGAACATACATGTAGCGGTACATCTCATCCCTGTATCTGCCTTTTTCCTGTTTCCAATCTGAATACCCGGAAGGTCGGAACATACATGTAGCTGTACATCTCATCCCTGTATCTGCCTTTTTCCTGTTTCCAATCTGAATACCCGGAAGGTCAGAACATACATGTAGCTCTACCTCTTATCCCTGTATCTGCCTTTTTTTCTGTTTCCAGTCTGAGTACCTGAAACGTCAGAACATACATGTAGCTCTACCTCTTATCCCTGTATCTGCCTTTTTTCTGTTTTCAGTCTGAGTATCTGGAAGGTCAGAACCATGATCATTCCATCACAAGTAAGATCAACTTGGTGGACCTGGCGGGCAGTGAGCGGCAGACAACTGCTCAGACCTCAGGAGAAAGGCTGCGGGTAAGATATCACTAAATGTTCGCTCAAGGCCGAGGGGTTTTACGGTGAGCATGCCAGCACAGCACAGTGACCCAGGAGCCTCTCACCACTGTGAGTTCACATCTCATGCTGGCTTCTTCTCTGGCCGCACATAGGTCTGCCAGCAACCTGCTAATGATCGTGGGTTTCCTTCCACCATAATGCTGGCTGCTGTTGTATAAATATTCCAGTAAACTGTAGTTAAAATTCATTTGAGCAAGCAGCTCTAGATTTTTGCATGTGGCTATGGTTTCGGGTTCACTTTATCATGAAATGCAACAAACTTGCTCTTTCAACAAACCACTTCGAACATAAAGAAAGAAATAGGCCACAGTTGCCGTAGTCAGTAAGTCAGTGCTGAAGTATCTACAATTTAACCTGATCAATGATGTGTGTGTAAAAGGTCTGAGAAGTGCCGACAGTCTGCCACTAGGGGGTGCCTCTGTTCACGGTGCGCTGGTTTCACTTTGAAGGATCTTGTTTTTATTGAAGTCTAAATAACAAACAAGTCTGATGGCTGGTGTACAGGAAATGATGATCTTGTTGTCTTTAGTGTTGCTCTGAGTTGTGAGCATATGCATACCCTTGATCAAACAGTTAAAGAAAGATAATTCCTGTGTCAGAGGTGTTCCCCTTTATGCAGACGGCACTTGGCTGATCACAACTACTCTCTGAGATCAACAAACAATTTTTATTCCTGCCAAAAAGGCGATAATTTTAAAATTAGGAAGCTTCAGTGATTATTTATTTATTAATTTTTTTTTAAGAGAAGGTCCAAGTCACTTATGAAAGACTTTATGAAACACATGTACAAAAAAATTAGTGAATTTATTAAATTGTTAATTGTGAATTTTGATTAATTAAATTTGCAATTTTTTTTCTTTTAGAATAAAAGGAGGGTGTCTAAACAGACGTTCTGATGATGGAACATGCAAAATTCTTATCAGGGGTCATTTATTATTTGAGTCTCCTGGTTTAAATTTGTTCACACCATGACATGATAGCAATATCCATTCATTCATTCATGCTTGCATTGTTGGACGCAAATAAATGTAAAATGAAATATTACTTTTGATGGTGGAAACTTAGACTTTTCGAGTAGGATCTGATCCTACATATGAAACAGACCTCTAAAAACCTCTCCGTTGTAAAGATCAGTAGAACAATGGGAAGATTGGGGACTTGGTCGTTCATGAAATTGGGGACTTGGTCGTTCATGAAATTGGGGACTTGGTCGTTCATGAAATTGGGGACTTGGTCGTTCATGAAATTGGGGACTTGGTCGTTCATGAAATTGGGGACTTGGTCAGGCATAGCAGTTACACGTACAAGCGAAATCACAAAAAGATCTGATCCTACATATGAAACAGACCTCTAAAAACCTCTCTGTTGTAAAGATCAGTAGAACAATGGGAAGATTGGGGACTTGGTCGTTCATGAAATTGGGGACTTGGTCAGTCATGAAATTGGGGACTTGGTCGTTGATGAAGTTGGGGACTTGGTCAGGCATGAAATTGGGGACTTGGTCGGTCATGAAATTGGAGACTTGTTCAGTCATGAAATTGGAGACTTGGTCAGACCTGAAAATGGGGACTTGGTCGGTCATGAAATTGGGGACTTGGTCGGTCATGAAATTGGAGACTTGTTCAGTCATGAAATTGGAGACTTGGTCAGACATGAAATTGGGGACTTGGTCAGTCATTCAGACATGAAATTGGAGATTTGGTCAGTCATGAAATTGGAGACTTGGTCAGTCATGAAATTGGGGACTTGTTCAGTCATGAAATTGGAGAGTTGGTCAGTCATAAAATTGGAGACTTGGTCGTTCATGAAATTGGAGACTTGGTCAGCCCTGAAATTGGGGACTTGGTCAGTCATGAAATTGGGGACTTGGTCAGTCATGAAATTGGAGAGTTGGTCAGTCATGAAATTGGGACTTGGTCAGTCATGAAATTGGGGACTTGGTCGGTCATGAAAGTGGAGATTTAGTTAGTTATGAAATTGGAGACTTGGTCAGTCATGAAATTGGAGACTTGATCAGTCATGAAATTGGGGACTTGGTCAGTCATGAAATTGGAGACTTGGTCAGTCATGAAATTGGAGAGTTGGTCAGTCATGAAATTGGGACTTGGTCAGTCATGAAATTGGGGACTTGGTCGGTCATGAAAGTGGAGATTTAGTTAGTTATGAAATTGGAGACTTGGTCAGTCATGAAATTGGGGACTTGGTCAGTCATGAAATTAGGGACTTGGTCGTTCATGAAATTGGGGACTTGGTCGTTCATGAAATTGGGGACTTGGTCAGTCATGAAATTGGGGACTTGGTCAGTCAGGAAATTGGAGATAATGGACAGGAATAGCAGTTACACGTACAAGCAAAATCACAAAAAGATCTGATCCTACATATGAAACAGACCTCTAAAAACCTCTTTGTTGTAAAGATCAGTAGAACAATGAGAAGATATGGGACTGGATCGTTCATGAAATTGGGGACTTGGTCAGTCAGGAAATTGGAGACATGGTCAGTCAGGAAATTGGAGACATGGTCAGTCATGAGATTTGGGACTTGGTCGTTCATGAAATTGGAGAGTTGGTCATTTATGAAATTGGGGACTTGGTCGGTCATAAAATTGGAGACTTGGTCAGTCGTGAAATTGGAGACTTGATCGGTCATGAAATTGGGGACTTGGTCAGTCGTGAAATTGGAGACTTGATCGGTCATGAAATTGGAGACTTGGTCCGTCATGAAATTGGGGACTTGGTCGTTCATGAAATTAGGGACTTGGTCGTTCATGAAATTGGGGACTTGGTCGTTCATGAAATTGGGGACTTGGTCAGTCATGAAATTAGGGACTTGGTCAGACCTGAAATTGGGGATAATGGACAGGAATAGCAGTTACACGTACAAGTGAAATCACAAAAGTTTAGTGCCTCGTGTGGATGGGGGTGTTTAGTGCCTGGTGTAGAAGTGGATATTTAGTGCCTGGTGTGGATGTGGACGTTTAGTGCCTGATGTGGATGTGGATGTTTAGTGCCTGGTGTGGATGTGAACTCTGTACATTTTGAACCCTGAAGTTTTTACTTAAGAACCGAATAATTAGTCTCATTTTAGCATTTGCTGAATTCTGTTAAACAAATCGCCATGTTGCCGTTCAGTGATGATGTACTTATCCAACTTGTTGGACAATCAGTCGCTTTCGAAATAAATGCACTGACAGATCTGCTAGTATTAGATCAGAGAGATAAACAAACAACTTATTCGGTTTTTGCTTTTAGGAAGGTGCTAACATCAACAAATCACTGATGACCTTGGGCAAGGTCATATCACTGCTGTGTGAGCGATCCACCAGTAAGCGCAAGAAGCTGTTTATCCCGTACAGGGATTCCGTCCTCACATGGTATGTATGTGTGCTTCTTAGGACTCCGTATACCTGCCAACCGATTGTCAGTGTAAGGGGTCACAAGGTAAAACAACAATATTTCATAAGCCATCTGATCTCTTGTTGTGCATGGGAAGATATTTCAGCAACCTCTGGAAGGCCGTTAGTTTCTTCTGGGCTCTGCACATTTTTCCTCCAACCATAAATGTGGCCGCAGTCATATAAGTAAAATATTCTTAAGTGCACTCGGATCAAGTAAATAAATAGATTTGCAAGTTGCAGCTATGCATGTATGTACACTGTTGGTTTATAGTTGCTTTCTGGCCATACAAACTTGTAAGCTTGTTTGTCTAGTGAAACACTACATGTATGGTACAGTCTCACTCTGACACATGCACCTTTTTGCTCTAACTGTTCAGGTTGCTGAAGGAGAGTTTGGGAGGTAACTCCAAGACAGCGATGATAGCCACCATCAGCCCAGCCAATCACCACACAGAAGAGACTCTCAGCACGCTGCGGTATCCTTGACAACAATATCACCATCATCAGTGTTGTCGTATTAGGCCCTGATATCGCCCTCTGGAAACTGTGGACTTGATTGATTGATTGATTGATTTGTGTTTACCACCATCACTTATTATGATAGCGGTCAGGTTACTGTGTGGAGGAAACTTTGGACTCAAAGCCGCAGCTTAAAGAGCAAGAACTGGATAACAACTTGTGGCCCCATTGCTCAGGGGACTTGATACTTGTAATGACGTGGCCTTGATACTTGTAATGACCCGGCCTTGATGCTTGTAATGACCCAGCCTTGATGCTTGTAATGACCCAGCCCTGATGCTTGTAATGACCCAGCCTTGATGCTTGTAATGACCCGGCCTTGATACTTGCAATGACCCAGCCTTGATACTTGTAATGGCCCTGTCTTGATACTTGTAATGACCCAGCCTTGATACTTGTAATGACCCAGCTCTGATACTTGTAATGACCCAGCCTTGATACTTGTAATGACCCAGCCTTGATACTTGTAATTATGTGGCCTTGATACTTGTAAATATGCGGCCTTGATACTTGTAATGACCCAGCCTTGATACTTGCAATAACCCGGCCTTGATACTTGTAATGACCCAGCCTTGATACATGTAATGACTCACCCTTGATACTTGTAATGACCCAGCCTTGATACTTGTAATGACCCGGCCTTGATACTTGTAATGACCCGGCCTTGATACTTGTAATGACCCAGCCTTGATACTTGTAATGAGCCGGCCTTGATACTTTTAATGACCCAGCTCTGATACTTGTAATGACCCAGCCTTGATACTTGTAATGACCCAGCCTTGATACTTCTAATTATGTGGCCTTGATACTTGTAAATACGCGGCCTTGATACTTGTAATGAGCCGGCCTTGATACTTGTAATGACCCAGCCTTGATACTTGTAATGACCCGGCCTTGATACTTGTAATGACACGGCCTTGATACTTGTAATGACCCAGCCTTGATACTTGTAATGACCCACCCTTGATACTTGTAATGACCCGGCCTTGATACTTGTAATGACCTGGCCTTGATACTTGCAATGACCCGGCCTTGATACTTGCAATGACCCGGCCTTGATACTTGCAATGACCTGGCCTTGATACTTGTAATGACCCACCTTTGATACTTGCAATGACCCAGCCTTGATACTTGCAATGACCTAGCCTTGATACTTGTAATGACCCACCCTTGATACTTGTAATGACCCAGCCTTGATACTTGTTTATGACCCAGCCTTGAACCATCTGTTCCCCCTGAAACTTTGGTGAGGAATTCGCCCATTAATATACAATGTTCATGTTTTAGCTTCATAAGGCCAATCACTCTAGATTCCAGGTTTCCTGTCACTGCCCATATGCCATTTTATGTTCAGCATATCTACCAGAAATTATCAGAAAAGATGAGACTATCATAAAAGATACAGTAGCTGAAGTACTGATAATGAAACAAGACGATTCTTTCGCCTCCCAAATTTTCCAATTCTGATGGAAAAACAAAAAATCAAGTGTCTTTGGTCTTAGGATGACATCTTTTTTTAGAGATAATTAATGACGACAGAATGGCATTGTTTCCTTGTACATGTAATTAACCTGGTATACACTGTACCTGTATTTTTCCTTGACCTCACAAAAGCTATGCCAAACAGGCAAGGAGTATCGTGAACAACGTGAGGGTGAACGAAGACCCGAAAGCCAGGCTGATTAAACGTGAGTGTTCACAGGATCCTTGATGGCTGACCTTTTCATTGCATGCTAACCCAAGTATATGCTGCAATATAAATGTCTGTGCCTTGTTAATTTGGTACATGTTTTATGATAATAAGATTGGTGCTGTATTAGGGTTTAAGTTGGACTTAACTTTTAATACATGAGCAGAGACAGACAAGCTTTGCTGTCGGACTGGGGTTCCCCTGACTGTACTCATGTCGTTGTTGTCAATGTTACAGAGCTGCGAGCAGAGATAGACAAGCTTTGCTGTCAGACTGGGGTCACCTGTACTGTACTCATGCCGTTGTTGTCATTGTTGCAGAGCTGCAAGCAGAGACAGACAAGCTTTGCTGTCAGACTGGGGTCACCCGTACTGTACTTATGTCGTTGTTGTCAATGTTACAGAGCTGTGAGCAGAGACAGACAAGTTGCTCTGTCAGACTGGGGTCACCTGTACTGTACTCATGTCGTTGTTGTCAATGTTACAGAGCTGTGAGCAGAAACAGACAAGTTGCTCTGTCAGACTGGGGTCACCCATACTGTACTCATGTCGTTGTTGTCAATGTTACAGAGCTGTGAGCAGAAACAGACAAGTTGCTCTGTCAGACTGGGGTCACCTGTACTGTACTCATGTCGTTGTTGTCAATATTACAGAGCTGCGAGCACAGACAGACAAGTTGCTCTGTCAGACTGGGGTCACCCATACTGTACTCATGTCGTTGTTGTCATTGTTGCAGAGCTGCGAGCAGAGACAGACAAGCTTCGCTCTCAGACTGGGGTCACCCATACTGTACTCATGTCGTTATTGTCATTTTTGCAGAGCTGCGAGCAGAAATAGACAAGCTTCGCTCTCAGACTGGGGTCACCCGTACTGTACTCATGTCGTTGTTGTCAATATTACAGAGCTGCGAGCACAGACAGACAAGTTGCTCTGTCAGACTGGGGTCACCCATACTGTACTCATGTCGTTGTTGTCATTGTTGCAGAGCTGCGAGCAGAGACAGACAAACTTCGCTCTCAGACTGGGGTCACCCATACTGTACTCATGTCGTTGTTGTCAATATTACAGAGCTGCGAGCACAGACAGACAAGTTGCTCTGTCAGACTGGGGTCACCCATACTGTACTCATGTCGTTGTTGTCATTGTTGCAGAGCTGCGAGCAGAGACAGACAAGCTTCGCTCTCAGACTGGGGTCACCCATACTGTACTCATGTCGTTGTTGTCATTTTTGCAGAGCTGCGAGCAGAAATAGACAAGCTTCGCTCTCAGACTGGGGTCACCAGTGAGATGGTTCAGGCCTCCAGCCTGGCGGAAATCGCCTCACTCAAGGAGAAGCTGGCCGGGAAAGAGAAGGAAATGGAGGAGGCGTCACGGTGAGTAATTTGGACGCGTGAATGTAATTTCATGAAATCTGTTACCAAATCATCACCCTGCCCTCTGAAGTGCTGTACAGAGGAGTGATTGGTAACAATTCATGGGAAACTGTACATGTATGGCCTTTTATAATACTGCAAATTACAAAAGGCCGGATTAACTGGTATGAAAATTTTGTGAAAGTATTGTATTTCACTCAAAGTTTTCCTTTTTTCAAATGAAAGTTGGATCTAGCTTATGACAAGATTAGGTAGTACCAATACAGTGACTTTTGTGAGATTTGAAGGCATGTTTATGCTTCCTTGTCAGTGTATGAAATGGCTGTGGGATCAACCCTGATAGTAGATGCCTGATATTTTTGAAAACACCTCTTTGAAGAAAGTTGTAAGATTTTTATTATTCATGATGTATGATATTGGACAAATGTTACATGGGTCAAGATGGCATAACATGGATTTGAACGACAGCTCACAACTTTTCCATTGGGTTTTCAGTTGTTTTCAAAAATGTCCAGTACTTTCGTTTCATATGAAAATCTTTCAGACTTCACTGTGGGTGAGATATTATCAGTCTGATCGGAATGTACAAAAGTAATATTATCTTTTTATGAATTTTTTTTTATTGTGTCATATTTTAGGTCATGGAAAGACAAACTTCAGAGATCTGTGGCTAGGAAAGAAGAAGAGTTAAAGACTCTTGAGGTGAGAGTTTAATAGTTTTAGGATGTTTTGCCATTTTTCTGATGGCTTTTGATAGAACTGTCTGTCTTACGTGTCTATCTTTTTTTTCTTTTTTGTGTTAGATCTGTGTGAGACTCCCTATATCATCTGAATTTCTTCATTTTTCCTGAACTGGGTACTAAGTGCCTTTAAATAAGTGAAATGTTTCAAATAAGCATAAAACTTTAAGGCACTCAGAAGGCACAAACTCTCACAATGGCTAAATGTAGAAATTCCTGCAGTAGAGAGAAAGGGACAATGCTTTGCAATTTTTGTCTTGTCTGTCAGTGTCCAAAAATGGTTGAAAGGTCACAACCAAAATGTAAGAGATAAATTCCAACCAAATTAGTGCCAAGCTGTTTCAGTAAAGTTCCAGTATACATTCATCCTGTACTAATGCCTGCCCTGAATATTTCTCTTGTGTGCCTTGTTTGACCGTGCCACGTCACACTGGGTACACCAAATATACGTCAAAAGTGAACCCGCAGAAAGCAACATGTTTAGTAGGGCGCAACAAAAGACTTATGACGTGCAAGTTCTATGTCATGCTAGTACCACCTTTTGTGTGAAGAAAATCTGCCAGTGCCCCATTATAAATTTAACCTGTTACCTGTTACCGTGTCTTAACCGCGCTGTACGTGCTCACCTGTTGACAGAAAGCCGGAGTCAGTTTTAAGGTGGACAACAAGCTGCCTAACTTGGTCAACCTGAACGAGGATCCGCAGCTGTCGGAGATGCTGCTGTATGTCATCAAGGAGGGGACTACACGTGTGGGACGCAGAATTGACGGCTCCACACACGACATACAGCTCACCGGAGCGCTCATTGCTGATGATCACTGGTGAGTGCTCATTTTAGGTATGTTTTAGAATCGTTGGACAGGGTCATGTGTTGATGAGTTTCAATATATATATATATATATATATATATATATATATATATGTATCTGGACTGTCAAGTTCAAAATACAGGCAATTATTGTGCAATTTGATAAAATTTTGTTTGTAGGTTAGTTTTGTGTAACTTGAGATCAAGTCTGAAATCCACCTTGCTGCGTGCATAAATTTGTTTGGGGCTTAAATTCTCTGAGTAGATTGCATTTGTTTAGTGAAGTGTTCGTTTTACACCTGTGATCTCTATATTTTCAGTGTAATTAACAATGAGAAGGAAGAGGTAAGCCTGTCACCTAACCGTGAAGCCCCGACCTACATCAATGGCAACTTGATCACGGAGACCTGCATCCTTCACCACGTAAGTCTGTCTGATGTGCTTTATGCTACTGGGGTTCTCCGGCTCCCTACAAAGGGAATCAAACCTTGCAACCCATGAAAAAGCAGTGCCCTCTCCATATGTATGAATAACAATGAAACTGATTTCAATAACATAATACGGATGGTCGTTGGTATTCCCCGTGCTCTTCACGATCTTCACCCAGCATAACGCTGGACCACCATAAGTGAAATGTTCTTGAGTACGGCATAAAACACCGATCAAGAAAATAAATCATTAACATAGTAAATTGTCATGAATTTTTATTTATTTGATTGGTGTTTTATTCTGTCCTCAAGAATGTTGTCATTTATTTGATTGGTGTTTTACCCCATACTCAAGAATATCTCACTTATGTGACGGTGGCCAGCATTATGGTGGGAGGAAACCGGGCATAGCCCCAAGGGGAAACACACGACCATCTGCAGGTTGCTGTCAAACCTTCCCACATACGGTCGGAGGAATATGGTGATGAATAATGGTAATTGGCATTGTTATTCAAGCAGGTAGATGGCGCTGCAGTTTAATTAGTTACAAGATTTGTTTCCCTTTGTGGAGGGTCGAAGATCCCCATTCAGTATTACGCTGTTCATGCAAGAAAACAAAATGCACATTGATGCGCATCGCACACGGTTGTGGACACTTAAGCTCTGGTTATAAATGCATTTAGATGAGCATTGATTTCTGTATACATATGTAACTGGTTTTAGAAATTTGATTCTGTCCAGTTAGATTGTTTAAAACAGTGCGTGGCTGGCGATAAGGTTTCATTCTGCTAAACTCAATTCAATTGTAACTGTGCACGTGCGCAAGACACAGGTTCCCAGACCTTTATTGAAAGTATGACGTAGTCTGATGTCAGCAGGAGGGAATTCCCACCAAACAGTGCTTTTCGAATAGCATTGAACTCCAGTGTGCCCTTGTCAGTCCTTGTTAATGTGCATTGGAAGGCGTTGTGTGAAGCAGGAAATTTCTTTCAGTTGAATGCAAATTAAACATAACTGTTAGAAAAATGTGTCTTAAAAGCAGAGGTAAATGGTAAGTATACAGGTGCTTTCCTAAGAAGTACAAGAAGTGCAGTGTATTAAAACTGCTATTCTAGGTTTTGCTGGATCATCCAGAACCCAATTTTGCCTGACACGACATCATGCAAGAACAGGGGGTTTTCCCCTATGCATAGCCACAAATGTTGTTGTACTTTCAAACAATTAACGTCTGACGTTACAACGTAATGGCCTTGCCCAACGTCATGTCTGCCCGAATCCCCATAGGTAATATTATCACGCCCGATCAGGCAAATTTTACAGAAACTTTTGTCAGAAAGATTTGTTAAATGTGTTATTCATCATGAATCCATTTGAACCATGTTCTTTCACGTTATCTTAAAATTTCAACACAGTTCCTCTTGTAAGTGAAGTAACACTTTAAACATCTCCAATTCATGTCTGGTTTTTCCCATCCTCTGAACTGAGAAGACCAGCATAAAGGAATGCAGAATAAAGTTAATCAATAATTAAAACATAATTAACCAACTTTTCATTTCTCAGGGTGACCGTGTCATACTTGGAGGTGACCATTATTTCAGGTGAGTGGTAATGTAAAGGAAAAGATCCTCATATATTTTTGTTCTTTCATCATCCCAGTGTGCATTGTCTCCTTTTAGTCTGTCAGTGTTCTTGTTACTACTTTGAGTTGAATGTGTCTTTCACCAATCTTGATTAAATATGGAGAATTTTCTTCCTAGTACTTCCAGTTATGTAATTTAGTGCTGAAATGGTGAGTGGTTTTCACCTGTTGAATAACCCTATCAACTATTCGAAGAGTGTATTGTTAACTGACAGACCTATTGTATGTTGAATTTGTACTCCTGGACGGTATAATGTAAACATGTTGTTATTTCACCTTCTTTCAAGAGTTCGTTTTTTGCCACAATTATTCTATGTAAACCTGGTTTTTCATGACATAAGTAATACATTCTTTAGTGGTCTAAACAAATCAGCGGTCTAAACAAATAAAATTTACCAGTGATAACAAAGCATTGGTAATGATGCATGTATATGCCTGTACAGGACCCTGATGGCTTTACTCTCTAGTCATGTGTTTCTTTTTTTTCTTAGGTTTAACCATCCAATAGAAGTGCAGAGACAGAAGAAGACCTCTAACGGGACAGAGATCAAGGACTTTGAGTTTGCTAAACAGGAGCTGATGAGAGTACAAGAGTCCAGGTGGGTCAATGTTGAGGTCAAAAGCCTACACAAATTTGTTCGTTTTTCGTAAACTGGATACTGAAGTGCCTTTAAATAAGTGAAATGTTTCAAATAAGCATAAAACTGTAAGGCACTCAGAAAGAGCAAACTCTCACAATGGCTAAATGTAGAAATTCCTGCAGTACAGAGAAAGGGACAATACTTTGCTATTTTTGTCTTGTCTGTCAAAAAAAAATCGTTCACAGGTTACCACCAAAATGTAAGAGATAAATTCCAACCAAATTAGTGCCAAACTGTTTCAGTGAAGCTCCAATACACGCTTATCTTGTCCTAATGCCTACCCTGAATATTTCTCTTCTGTGTCTTGTTTGACCATGGATGTATTGTGTTGGCAGACTACAGGCAGAGCTGGAAGAAGCCAAGAGAGTCGCTCAAGAGGAGATGACAGTGGAGCTGGAGAAGATCAAAAAGGAGGCAGAGGAGGAGTTTAATGCTCAGAAAACGGGGTATGAGGGAAAGCTGGCAAACTTACAGAACTCTCTGGTAAGTTATCTTCCCTGAATTCATGATCTCATGGTTTCGTGTTTGGAAGGTAAATAAAGCCATGTTCTGCTGCTTGGACATTTAATAAGCAGGATTTTATTGCAGGTATGCATGCGATCATGGTAATCATGCAGTCATGGTACTCATGCAATCATGGTAATCATGCAATCATGGTACTCATGCAATCATGGTAATCATGCAGTCATGATAATCATGCAAACTGATTACTCTTGTTACATATATTTCATTAGGCATTGTTTTTGTTTACAGTATTTCACCTTAAGTTTGTTTGTGAAAATGCATTGTAAGAATCCCAGAGGCCTTAAAATAAAACTTTCAGGGCCAGCGCTGATTTTCCTATAAGAAATTGATTAAACTCTCCAAAAAGTCTCTTAAGTAAAATGTGTCACTTGAAAAATGCTAAAGTCAAGGTGAAGTACAGAGAGTTTGTTTTCTTTAAACATGAGTAAATGTTTGTTTTTTTTCGTTGACAGCAAAGCCAGAAGGAGAAGCTGGAAGAAGCTCAGAAAGAGGCTGCGGAACTGCAGAAACAGAAAATGGTGAGCTTTCCTTATAATCCTTGAAAGTGCTTAAGACTTTGTTGAAGGGTTTTCAGCACTGCACAATGACCTTGAAGTCTCTCACCAATACAGTCGCTGTGAGTTCGAGTCCAGTGGTACGTGGGCATGATCATGGGTTTCCACCGAGCTCTGCCTGCTTTCTCCCACTATAATGCTGGCTGCCGCCATATAAGTGAAATGTTCTTGAGTACGGCGTAAAACACCAATCAAATAAATAAATATTCAGACTGAATGGTTATTGGAATAACAATTGGAACAAAAGATACTAGGTCCTTGTAATGTAATTTTATTTTACATGTTGGCCCCCTGTTTATAATAAATAATTACTGTATTTCACACATTAAGATTAAGTTTGGTATATTAAGATGAAATCCAGAAGCATGCCTATACCTTAAAATTATATTTTTGATGCCAACACTTTAGCTTCTTTGATAAAAAATTGATTAAACTGTACATACTTCTCTTATGTGCGCCTCTAGCCCTGCAAGGTGGACGAATCCCCCAGAATCTAGCAAAATGTGTCACGTGAAAAATGCTAAACGTTTGGTGACATACAGTAATACAAATTCTGTATTTCCAATGATTTTAGGCTTTGCACAATGATAGCATGTGTATATTTTGAAGGATTTGGTCAATAAACTTACACTAGAAGTTGTTTGTAATCTGTTTGTGTAACGATTGAGGATGTAATGCAGCCAGAGAAAATCCTGTTAGCTTATTTGTACTCCATTTGTTTAAGTGCTGGAGGAATTATTATTCTTCTTATGGTTTAAGTGCTGGAGGAATTATTTATTCTTCTTATGGTTTAAGTGCTGGAGGAATTATCTTTTCTTCTTACAGTTATTAGAACAAGAGGTTTTAGCTGGCAAGAAGAAGCAGCAGCTTGAACAGAAGGTAAGTTGAGGCTTTGGTGTTTGTAAACAGGAGCTATGAAAATGAAATCATTTCGAACTACGATATGGCTGAAATATTGCCGATGTGGTGTTAAGCCATAATCATTCATTCATTCAAACTATGGAGAGGGTCTGGAGGTTTGTACTTAGCCCCAAAACAGTTGCATCACAGTATATTAATGTTGTATTGCAGCAACTAAACCTGCTTCTGTAATACTTTGACTTTGGACAACTGCATTGGATGCTGAGTTTGGCTAAAATCTTAAATATAAAAAAATGAGTCAATCCCATATTAGCTAATACACTTTCAAACAACTGGGTCCAGGTGAGTATTAAAGTTACACCAATCCTAAAGCTTAGTACCAGTCTTATCGCAGTATTAGTAAATGACACTAGTCTGGACTAAAACTAATACCAGGCTTAAATCCAAATACACTTTTGAACAACTGGCACTTGGGCCCAGAGGACTTTCACAAAGCTCAGGTAGCTGTCTAAGGCTCATTAAAGAACAAGATAGCACCTGCTAAAACATACATGTATTTCAATCGAAAGCAGGATTCTCCAGCTTTCTAAAAAGTATCATACTTTGTTTTAATGAGATTTCACCAAATGACATGTAGAACAAAATTACAATACTGCACAAAGGATTGGTGTGAATCGTGGCCGACATCTTGAGAATTTTATTCAATCTAACACAGTGCTTTCAAATTGCACGGCCTAAGCTGTGACGTAGCCTTTACCCATTCACTCCATAAAGTGACATATGATAACACAGAACTTCTACATTGGACATCATGCAGTGACGTGTAACCAAAGGGCCTTTTCACACAGTGTTGTGGGCTAGGTCTGTATCATTTGCAGGCCACCAAAGATGTAAAATTAGTTGATTTACACGCTGTGTAATATTCAAAGAGAGTATCACAAACTATGTCAGACAGTAGCATAACATCTTGGCCCAAACCACATTCGTCTTCTCAGAAGACCCTAGGCCTACTTAGACACACTGCTCAAATTATACGGGACCGGTAGATCCAGGATCAATCCTTGATCGAGTCACACCTAAGACTTTAAAAGAGGAAGTTGTAACTTCCTCGCTTGGTGTTCAGCATGAAGGGGATAGTGCAACGACTGGTTGACCCGTATCAGTATAATGGCTCGGGCGGGGCGGCTTACTTGCCTTCGGTAAGTCGTCTCAGTGAAGCAGCACTAAATAAAAGAGCGGTGGAAATCCGTCCTGCAACAAGGAGGCACATTACACGTACATGCACCCTAAGGATTCTTTCGTCATCGTATGACTGAAAAATTGTTGAGTACGACGTTAAACCCCAAATCACTCATTGACTCACTCAAATTATACAAATACATTTTTTGCCGTTCAGTTTCTAAATAACAAATATCTGAGTAGGTGAAAAATTCATTAGGGATGCCGAAGGTTTATGGGATTCAGAAGATGGCATCTCACCTGACAATGCTTAAAATTAATTAATTCTTATGATATAATGATTTTTTTCTCTAAATTTATTAGAATTGAAGAATTTAAATTTTGCTCCTTTGTCTTTTTCGCATACAAGGGATGATTGTATTTCCTGTTTTCTTTTATAAAATACAGTAAAATTATTGAAACGCCGTGTTCAGGCAGAGGGGCTTTCCCTGACATCCGTGATAACTACGTCAGCACTGCTCTCAACTTATAAGCTTAGATAGATCAGCCTCAGTGGTGCTTACATTTATTTCCATTTCTGTTGTAATTTTGTAAACATTTAACAGGCGTCAAAATCGCCAGCACCACCTCTCTGGAGGCTGCGACCTGAACCAGGAATACCAACATGGCTGTGCATCTACAGGCTTCTTAAACTGTAAATGATATAGCAGGCTTACTTTATCACAGTTCAAGCAGTGGAAGAAATATCCTTCCAGTATGTCCAATGTCCAAGAAAGCTATTTATCACTTTGACCTTCACTGCCAAAGTCCACAACCTTATCTGCCATAGGCTACTGCTTTGACTATAGTACGGAAAATACCTTCGACATTAGAGAGCTAGATTAAATGTGACGTCACCCCTTGCTGTTGATAATGGAGTCGCAATGAACCTGTGTCAAGAAGAAGCTTCTCTAAATTTTTACTGGGTTTCAAAAAAATCTAAAAAAATATTATTAATATTATATTAATATTGTACTATTATTATACTATTATAATTATTATACTACTGTTATTATTATATTATATAAATATTTAATTTAAGATGCTTTGAATCGTAGTCTTTGAGTGGACATAAACAATAATCAGCTGCTCTCTTTCACTTTAAGTTTAGTGCTGTAAAAAAGCTATGAGAAAAAGTCTCTAAGCCATTTCACAAAAATAAACCTGCTTGATGCTTTGCAGCATTCTGATTGGTTATATCAGTAAAGATAATTTTCAAATTAGCGTCAAACTGTAAATAAATCAAATTGGTATGTAAAAAGAGCAGAAAATTACATTAATTTCGTCTTCATTTTCGTCTTCGATGCAGTTTTTAAAGAAAGGATGATAACTCTATTAACCTAGTGGACGACACATCAAAAAGCTGGATAATTTTCAGTTGATGCATCGATGCGCAGGAGCAAAAAGGTGTCTTAAGTGGGATAAACAAAAGTGCATGGTCATTTATGCCTAATATATAATATTACAGACTTGGACAAGAGCCAAATATTTAGGCCCTGTCTAATTTTGTGTGTTTATTTTTGTCAGATTTCGACTTGAAACTATGTTTGATCCCATTTAAGGTCTTTGCTGTCACAAAGACTCGAATAAAATGCATGAAGCTGACTGAAATGTGTGTGACTGCCCAGGGCTATAATTCTTTAACCAAACCACATGGACTTAAAATCTGTGTCATGCACATGAAAAATAGGTATCAAGCTTATACAAATGGATTCTTTTTTGGGTTTTTGAATTTTTAAAAAGA
Organism: Liolophura sinensis; assembly: GCF_032854445.1. Classification (NCBI taxonomy): domain Eukaryota; kingdom Metazoa; phylum Mollusca; class Polyplacophora; order Chitonida; family Chitonidae; genus Liolophura; species Liolophura sinensis. The sequence continues at coordinate 9,943,503 of NC_088307.1, forward strand.
CTTTCTTGTGCTGAAAGACAATCCTTTCCTACTTTTCTCTTGTCAAGAACTGAAGCTTCAGTGTTAGATGCATAATGCTGTTAAAGGTGACTAAGGATTTTGGGTTGAATTTAAAATCTGAAGAATAAAAATTTTAGGTTCCAGAATTTCATTATACCAAGAAGCATAGGTTTAGCCATTGGGTGGGTGAGTGGGGGGTGGGGGTGAGTGGGAGGGGGGGGGGTTTCAGTGTCTTTGAAATGCCCTATTCTGACAAAATTAACGTGGGTAAGGTAGGAGAAAATTGAGATGGTTTGATTTCAAATTCTCACCGAAACTATAGCAAGAAGTGATTCTTGCTATAAAATATAAAATTAAATACCCAATAATTCCAATATTCCAAATAAATAAAATAAAAAATGAATAAACAGACTTGTATATGAAGTCTTCCTTACTTTTGTATTATCTTGTCCTGTAGAGTATCGGCTGAACATCCACAGAGCAAGCTTTTGGGGTATTTTTCGTATTACACCAGTGTTTAACCTTTCTCTTCACAGCCGACAAATTTTGACTTTGTTGACTGGAAACGTTATGAGGGTGTCGACTGGAAACGTTCTAAAATTCTGGATCTCTTGCAAGCTGAGAAGGAAAAACTGACCAAGAAATTAGAAGAGGCGAAACAACGGACTCAAAAGCGTTTGGAAATGCCACCCCCTTCGAAAAAACAGAAAATGGCCTCCGTTGATTTTGGTAAAACAGATTTGTACAAAACTGCCCTGCTTCTGAGTGAAGCCAACAGGATCAGCCAGCATCTGAAAAAACACACGGTGAGTTGGGGACAGTTACTTTACTGGGGACAGGAATAAATAAATTGGGTTTACTGGATCTTTGGCAGTATTTCAGCAGTATCATGGCAAACCTTATTACTGTTGATACTATCACTGTCTTTAAGTTATTCCTTGATTTAAACACACACCAAAAAAAAAAAAAAAAATAGAAGGCATTCTGAGAGCAAAAACTTCTGCCTCGGCTATATTTTGCAAGTTCTTCACTATTGTCAAGCGGACAGTACTCAGGAGGGACAGTATTTTCTCACGCAATTTTGAAGAATCTTTCAAAAAGTTTATGGATACAGAATAACACCAATGAAAATTTAATGGAATAAAGGCTGTGACAATTTGAAAAAATGTGACAGAATACTGTGTGATATACTGTGACAATTACAACCAAAATATGACAGAAACCAAATTGGGGGGAATAATTTTGGAAAGTTTATTCCTGAAGTGTATAAGAGGTGACAGTAAAACTCAAAACCTAGATATAAAGTCAAAATAAAGATAAAATGGCGATTGTGAGAACTGTGGCAGAGTGTGAAAATCTTTTTATACTTATAATTATCACTGCAAATTTTCTAGTGAACATTAAAAGCCACTTGGCAGCTTTGAAATATATATTCTGTCTCTGTCTTTTTTATTTTGCCTTTGTCTTTTCCAAAAATGATCATGGGAATTTAATCAAACTTACTGTTACCGTATGAGTTCACATTTTAGATTTCAGTATACAGTGTTTTGATATATAGTCTTTTTTTATTTTCAGACCTTCAGTCGTCAAGACATTTTTGAAAGTGAAGAAATGAAGACTTTCGTGAAAGTCACAAATACGAAGTTGAACATCTGTACTTATTGGCCTTTGCCAAAGTTTGAAGAAAAGCTCCTGTCAATGAGAGAATTGTACCAGGTACCCTTAGTTCATGTTTGAAACAAAACTGTTAATGTGTCAAAGTGTGAAATATAAAATGTGACAATATTCAGACAGATTTTCTTCTGTTACCTCTAGGGGGCCTTAGTGGCTCAGTTGGTTAGCGCACTAGTGCAGCCTAATGACCCAGGAGTCTCTCACCATTGCGATCGCTGTGAGTTCAAGTGCGGTGGGAAGGTCATCCAGCAACCTGCGGACGGTTGTGGGATTCGTCAGTCTGCCCGGTTTCCTCCCACCATAATGCTGGCCGCCATCGTATAAGTGAAAAACACCAATCAAATAACTATATAAATAAATCTGTTAAACTCTACTTGTGTATTTCTGTAGGATTCTATGTGTTCTGAAGCCTTTTGTACTGTGTACAGTCCCCTGCTGCATGCTAAAATATATACATCCTCGTAAAAGTATGGATGGAACTAAACTTAATTATTGAAAACGCTGTGAATGCAAAATGTTTTTCAGGGAGAGGGAGATAACTCTACAGTAGATGAGGTGTTTTATGACTCTACTGATAACTGGGAAAAGGAGACTGGGTTTAACTCCCCTAGAAGGTGAGTGCAAGATTTGCAAGGTTCTATCCAAAAATTCATTGACAACCCCCTTACACCCCCGGCCCCCGAATCTATGGGACTGCTGGCAGTTGTGTAATAAAGTGAAATTTAAAATAAAATACCAATGAAGTATTAGAACACAAAGTGTGCCAGTGCCTCATGTTGCTGTGGTTCAAAAGGTAGATGTGTTTGGCTCTGTTGCAGCTCCCGCAAATCCCGTCGGACGTCGAGTGGGCGTCGCCTGTCTCTTCTAGGATCTCCGCTCCTCAACAGTACCAGACTGAACAGTTCAAGTCAGTATTCAGTTCATGTAGTAATAACATCTGTGTGGAGAATACCACCTTGCATCGATAAGAACGCCGGCGTTCTAGTCAACTCACGGATAAAATTTCAGCCTCAGCACGTTACATATTAAGTTTCTTGTTCAAGTTGAATGTTCAGAACTTCTTCCAGGTGATTCCTTAGTATCAGAAATCTAAGCTTGTTAATTTATCAGGATTGTTTTATTTTAGCCTCACATTTGGTGATGTGTTTACCTCTTTATATAATACCTCTTCATATAATACCTCTTCCTATAATTGTTGTAGAGTTTCAGTAAAAAGTCGCATAAACATACATGTACCTTCTTATTTATACTTTTATCATTGCAAGTTACGGTAGAAGTGACAAGTTACTTCCAAAACTTGCTATTTTTGCTATTTGCATATCGTTGCTATTTTGAGGTGTGGTTGGATAATGTTCAAAAAGACACAGCCAAGGTCATATCTTGGTTATATAATACATGCCAAATTGTTATTCCCTCCAGTTTAATTATTTTAAAAGTTAGCTGCATTACAAAGCATAACAAGATGATGTAACTCCCAAATCGACAGGTTCACAAAGGTCAGAGAGTGTTACAGATGTCAGCTGTACTGCATCATTCGCGACCTTAGCGCGTAGTGTGCTCAACCTGTCCATTGACAAGAGGAAAGGTATGTACTGGAGTTCTCTCCCTTTGCTCGTGTACCTTGGATCCCCCTGGTGTAACTGTTCATGGGGTTTGTGTGACAGTTTGAAGCAGTCATTATTTGCATGTGTAACCATTTGCGGAGTGTAACGTTCGTTGCAGACCACTTGTTTTCCATCATTGTGGTTTTAATATTTGCTCACATGATGTTTCAGGGTAACTTGTGGAGGCTGTTGTTGGTGTTTTATGTCAGGCACTTCAGTTACCTCCACCATCACATAAGTCTAAAATGTATAAGTAAACAACAGTCAAGTAGAACTAGAACTGCCTGCAGTTTCGCAGCTTCCAAGCAGTCTTCACAGATGGTGTTCAGCTTCTGCTAGTGTTCCATGATAAGTATGTCCCTGCATAGCTACAGGAGCCACTCACAATCATGTATGATGACCATGCAATGATTTCAAGGAAAATTATCGAATATTTTGAAAGTGCTTTTAAGCATTTTAATGATGACAAAGATTTATGAGCATGATCATCTGTATAATGATGAGAGGTTTTTTTTGTACATATTGGGTTGTCCATTCTAGTTTGCTTTTTATTATGATCTGAAAACTTTAACTTAAAAATTTATGTGTGGCAGTGCTCAAAAATTTATTTTATTCCCATATAGGTAAGACATGAGATATAGCGATTAGCACATCTGTCTGTCAGCCTGCCCATTTATAGGTCTATGTAATGATATCATTTCTTTGGATCAACACAGGAGGCCGTTAATATTCAGTTTTCTTGAAACTTTGTAGTCATGATGGGGATGATATTATACAGATGTGCATTTGTTGCATCAAGTATTTTGAAAACTTGTCGCTATTTTTATGTAAGATATAATCTGGATTTAGGGAGAGGAAGTGCTGGTGAGTGGAACTCCTCCTACAATTTTCAACCGATATTCACAAAAACACAAATTCTGTCTCTGCAGGTGTTCAGAGTCAGACTGAGAGCATCGCGGACGAGGTTCTACTCCACGCTGAGACTCTCAAGATGGCCGTTACCTCCATCATGGACGCTCCCAAAGGCTCTAGTGCAGGTAAGGCGTGTCAGGGAAGAACGATGTCCCCACCCGGGTCATAAAGTTGATACATGTATCAACTTGTGCAAGTTTAGCTGGAAGTTTGGTCTTGTCCTGTGGTAAATGGTCCCCAGGGCAAAGGAACAAAACTGACCTAACTTGCTTAAGCGTTTCATTGGAGTTTAAAATTTTTACTGAAGTAAAAAGTAAGTGGGATCATCTATACACTAACATCTAGAACATTCAGATAAACAACCGGTTAAGTCCAGATCAAAACTGTGAAAGATGCAGTTAATATCCTGAGGGATCAGATCTGCAACACTTTAGCAACAGATACAGTCAGAAGGATCAAATTTGAAACTCTTTGGCAACAGATACATCCTGAAAGATCGAATCTGCAACCATTTAGCAACAGATACATCCTGAAGGATCAGATCAACAACCCCTTGGGATCAGATACATCCTGAAGGATCAGATCTGCAACCCTTTGGGATCAGATACATTGCGAAGGATCAGATCCGCAACCCTTTAGCAACAGATGCATCCTGAAGGATCAGATCCGCAACCATTTAGCAACAGATACATCCTGAAGGATCAGATCAACAACCCCTTGGGATCAGATACATCCTGAAGGATCAGATCTGCAACCCTTTGGGATCAGATACATCGCGAAGGATCAGATCCGCAACCCTTTAGCAACAGATACATCCTGAAGGATCAGATCCGCAACCCTTTAACAACAGATACATCCTGAAGGATCAGACAGATACATCCTGAAGAATCAGATCCGCAACTCTTTAGCAACAGATATATCCTGAAATATCAAATCCGCAACCCTTTAGCAACAGATACATCCTGAAGGATCAGATCCGCAACTCTTTAGCAACAGATACATCCTGAAGGATCAGATCTGCAACCCTTTAGGATCAGATCCAGAGGCAGACAAGGAATGATTTTGCTTGGCAGGCTGTTTCTCTGTGTATTTTACCGGCTGATTGACTCATTCAAGATGACCGACTCAACAGAATCTACTTAGTTGTTAGATTCTGATCATGATTAGAATACATACACTGACTCTGTATATTTTCAGACAATGACTCTGTATATTTTCAGACAATGACTTTGTGTATTTTCAGACACTGGCCTTGAATATTTTCAGACGCTGACTATATATTTTCAGACTCTTCAGACACAGACTCTGCCTCCTGTCACATGGTACAGCTACTAACCTCCTACCAGGTGCTCCTGTCCCATGCCTCGCTCTGGTCTTCGCTGTACAGGGCTGTAGACTCTCCACTTATCCTAGACCTTACCGAGAAAATCTCTGAGATCGTCAAGGAGCTGGGCAACCACATGGGCCTTTTCCTTCAGGTGGGTTTTGCATTCAAGCTGGCATACATGTAAAACACACATAAATTGTCTTCAGGCCATAGTTATTGTTCTTTATATAAGGCATGATTGCTTTGTAAGAAACGAAGGGTTTTTTTCAGCAAAGGCAACTCTTGCTGAAGGTCACAAGCCCAAAGAGGTTGAAGGTTCAAGTACGGCTCCTGGAATCCAGCAGCTGCTAGCAACCTGCAAATGATTGTGGGCTTCCCTTGGGCTCTTCTCAGTTTCCTCCCACCTTAATGCTGGCCGCCGTCGTATAAGTGAAATATTCTTGAGGTTGGCGTAAAACACCAATCAAATAAATACAAAGTGTCCAATATCCTGTTTAATACCCTGCTCAGTTAACTCCAACTGTCTCTATATCAAAGATGTATTGAATTGAACTGGCATTGAGCATGGTCAATTTTGTCCCGAAAAGGGCATTTTTAGAGGTATTTCTTTAGAGGTCCGTTGTCAAGTGGTTAGCACGCCAACACACAGCACACTGACCCAGGAGCCTCTTACCATTGTGGGCGCTGTGATTTCAAGCCCACCTCATGCTGGGAAGTTCTGCCACCTTGTCACCAATACGGCGTAAAACACCAATCAAATAAATAAATAGTATCCAGCAGATTTTAATATAGCTCCAGGAGCCATGAAGAATTGAGTGTGACATGATTCATTTGTGGTGGCGATCAAACATTTCTGTACAACTTTGTCGAGAGAAAATTTGGAGCAGATCAGGGACTTCTGGGTAGGGTGCTTGCCTGGCTATTGTTAGGCCACGAGAGACATGATTCAGCCCCATTCTTGGACAATGAATTTTTGACATTTGCCTGCTTCCTTTGTCAGCTGTAAACCTCTTGAGAAAGGTTGCCATGTTTATCAAACCTGCACCTGAGATAATCGCGCTGACATATCTGCCATCAGAATTTGAGATTCAAAAGCTGTGACATTATAGAAACGAAATGCTTGGGATTCGCAGCATTCTGAGATAGCTTGTTTTAATTTTGTACATGTACTTTAACAAGCTTCTAGTTTCCTCCACCCATAAAACAGGCCATCGCCATGTGCCCTAATTCTTCCAGCTTTTCAACCGCCTCTGCAAGCAATACTTTCCCAACATTCTGAGAAAGTTATGTGCTGTAGACAAATAGTTTGCACAGTTTTATGAAGCTTATATTGTTAATGACACAAACAAATCATTTGTACCGTTAATTTTGTAATAATTGTATGCATAAATTTCATAAAAAAGTGCTTTAGTAGTTGTAAAAATGGAAGATTTACAGTAAGTGGAAAATTGTTGAGCATGACACAAAACAACAATGAAATAAATAAAAATAAATAATGGAAAGAAATTTAGTGTGTAATTGAAAGAAATTTCATGTACAACTTTGTTCTTTTTCAGGGCTGTGAGAATGAGATCGAGAGTATGGTGCAGGAATTTGGGACTAAGGTGCTGGACTGTCTCTACTCTCTGTGTAAGAACTGCGGGGAGCTGGCCCTAGCAACAGACACGCCCATGGCAACCCTTTACTCCACCCCTCAAGATGATGTCAGTAGTGATGATGAGAACGCCCACACTGCAAAGGTAGGCCGTGTTTAAGGTAGAAATGTGATGTCATTATTTTCTGTTGTTTGGTATAGATTCACAAGGGTACTTTCATCATTGCATAAGACTAGAATAAAAAAGTTTTTATTTGAAATTCACATGTAAATCTATTGAACTCAGAAAAAGCGAAAAAAGCGAAACTGTTGCCTGTGAAGTTCTTGTATCAACAGTTTATAGATCTATCTGGTCATGAACTCAACCCAAATTTGACTTCAGTAATTATTTTTTGGGTATGTTTGTTCAAACAATGTAAAAAATTTGTGAAACAAAAAAAAAGCTAAGGTTCTTTACAATGTTTAAAAAATCTATAATATTTTAGGTATGTATTAACTGTAAGCTATTGTAAGGGAAAACAAATTATCATGTAATAACAAGCTGAAAAGTCTACTTGGAATTTACCTCATCTGTCTGCAGCTGTGCCCGGCCATTTGTCAGGCCTTCCTGGGAGGCTGTGATGTGTTTGTGGACAAAACTCTACAGGGTGGCATCAGGACCCTCGAGGATTGTGAGGTCAAAGTTCAGGCGTGCTCAGAGGAGATGACCAAATCAGCACCGGTAAGCTCTGGAAAGCACAGATCAGTATGTGTCATATTGATACGTAATGATCTCTACAAAAATGTGAACTGTAGATGTTAATGTATTACATTCCACGTATGTGATTGTGGAAGTGGGTAAAATACCTCAGTCATGTACACGTATGTGATTCTGGAAGTGGGTAAAATACCACAGTCATGTACATGTATGTGATTGTGGAAGTGGGTAAAATACCACAGTCATCTATACATGTGATTGTAGAAGTGGGTAAAATACCACAGTCATGTACATGTATGTGATTGTGGAAGTGGGTAAAATACCACAGTCATGTGCACGTATGTGATTGTGGAAGTGGGTAAAATACCACAGTCATGTACACATATGTGATTGTGGAAGTGGGTAAAATACCACAGTCATGTACACATATGTGATTGTGGAAGTGGGTAAAATACCAGTCATGTACACGTATGTGATTGTATAAGTAGGTTAAATACCACAGTCATCTACACATGTAATTGTGGAAGTGGGTAAAATACCACGGTCGTCTACACATATGTGATTGTGGAAGTGGGTAAGATACCACAGTCATCTACACATATGTGATTGTGGAAGTGGGTAAAATACCACAGTCATGTACACATATGTGATTGTGGAAGTGGGTAAAATACCACAATCATCTACACATGTGATTGTGGAAGTGGGTAAAATACCACGGTCATCTACACATATGTGATTGTGGAAGTGGGTAAAATACCACAATCATCTACACATGTAATTGTGGAAGTGGGTAAAATACCACGGTCGTCTACACATATGTGATTGTGGAAGTGGGTAAGATACCACAGTCATCTACACATATGTGATTGTGGAAGTGGGTAAAATACCACAGTCATCTACACATGTAATTGTGGAAGTGGGTAAAATACCACGGTCATCTACACGTATGTGATTGTGGAAGTGGGTAAAATACCACAGTCATGTACACATATGTGATTGTGGAAGTGGGTAAAATACCACAGTCATCTACACATGTGATTGTGGAAGTGGGTAAAATACCACAGTCATCTACACACGTAATTGTGGAAGTGGGTAAAATACCAGTCATCTACACATATGTGATTGTGGAAGTGGGTAAAATACCACAGTCATCTACACATATGTGATTGTGGAAATGGGTAAAATACCACAGTCATCTACACATGTCTATTGAGCTCTTAAAAATGAACGCATGATCAAACATTTTGACTTCTGAAAAATCTATGATGATGTCTTAGTGCAAATATAACACTCCATATTTGTATGAGTCCGCTAACAAAGGTGGGCTATTCTTTCGCGGCGTTAGATATGTTTAAGAGTTACAGCTTATGTAGGTGTATTGGTTACCCCCAGAGCTTTAATACCCTGCCCAGTTAACTCAAAGATGCATTTAATTAAAATGGAAGTGAATATGGTAAATTTTGTCCCCAAAAGTGCATTTGTAGAGGTATATAAATTCTTCAGAGGTCAGTGGTCAAGTGGATAGAATGTTAGCACAGTACACTGACCCAGGAGCCTCTCACCAATGCGGTTTCAAGCCCACCTCACGCTTGAAAATTCTGCCAGCTTGTGGATGGTTGTGGGTTTTCCCTGGCCTCTGCCCGGTGTCTTCCGACCATAATGCTGGCCATATTTGATTAAGTGAAATATTCTTGATTATAGCGTAAAACACCAATCAAAGAAATAAATAAAATTCCTCCGAATTTTTTTTGCGGACGCTTTTCACTTTTCAGAAGTAAGATATCATCAAACCTCTAAGAACACCTTTATTAAACCTATAAAATTCTCAAAATCTGACAAAATGAGCAACTAAAGTCACAGGGATTAATACACATCAATTTTACGAACAAAATATTGGTTTAAAACTCAATTTTGGCATCAGGAACTTAATATTTTCTGTAAAAAAAAAAATTTAGCGATAGAGATAACCATACTGAATTTAATTGCCGATAACTGCATGCTGAAAATACGTGAGAAAACTGAATTTGTAGAGCTGACCTTTCTTAAACAAACAAAAACCTTTATCAGGTTATCAGCCGTCTAGCCACTGAACATGCACACATTACTGAGGCCCGTAGCAATAGATTAGATCATTATGTAACAAAAACAGAAGGTGTCTTCGCTTCCAATATTTATCCCAGAAGTGTTCAGTGTTTTAAAAATTTAGTTGAAAACTGAGCTGAATCGTACGAAAGTCCATTAAGATTGGAAATTAGACGTTTGTTCAATTGAAGAGAAAAAGTAAGGTAAGAAATCTAGTGGAGCAAAGGTCTTGTACATTTCTAGTATGTTGTCTGTCAAATAAACAACTCCACTTCGAAGGAAGTCTAATGTTATGTGACTGTCTCTCAAAATTGAGCAAAAAATAAATACAGAACTGAGAAGGGTAAGCTAAACAATGTTCCATTTTCTCATGGAAAATGAAGAAGTATATTTTAAAAAGAAAACTGCAGTGTTAAATAAACTGTATTTAAAGATAAAAAGAAAAGCTCTAAATAAAAGTATTATTTGTACGCTATATGTCAGAATGAATTAAAGAAAATAAAGACGTTGTTGTTTGAAAATAAGTTGCTTTATTAATTGTATTTACATCTGCTATATTTCAAGCGGGGCCACATTGGCTCAGTTGGTTAGCGCGCTAGCACAGCGTAATGATCCAGGAGTCTCTCACCAATGCGGTCGCTGTGAGTTCAAGTCCAGCACATGCTGGCTTCCTCTCCGGCCGTACGTGGGAAGGTCTGCCATCAACTTGCGGATGGTCGTGGGTTTCCCCTGGGCTCTGCCCGGTTTCCACCCACAATAATGCTGACCATCGTTGTTTAAGTGAAATATTCTTGAGTACAACATAAAACACCAATCATATAAATAAATAAATAAATAAATATATTTCAAGCTACAAAATGGATGTTATCAGAAATATATAGATAATGGCACAATATGACATAATATTTAGCTCAATTTGTAAAATATATTTTAACTCAATACGGACTGTAAATTAAATTGCTAAATAATATATCACTATACATGTAGTTACATGGTCTAATTGTTATTCAAAGCCTTGCAGATGATTGGCAGATCTGAAATAATCATTTTGCTTTGTTCATGATTTCAGGCATTGAGTGTTGTGCCCATTCATGTCGAGGTTGTCATGGGAACATCGCGAGTTCTCCTGGAAAAGTGCCAAGAGATCCAGGTAAATTTCTGGAATCCTGATGTCCTTCAAATTTAGAAAATGTTTGGTTTTCAAGAATGTGTATTTTCTCTGATAATTATTTTTACATTGCTTGTACTAAGCCCAGTAGGAAGGAATGGTGTCCAGTAACAGCTAAAGGAATGTTATGGGTGGTGTCTCAGAAGAATTGCTTACATTGAGGTCAGGGTTTGCCTACAGGTAAAGCATAAAGTGGGGAATATTCCAGCAGTGAATCCTTGAGTGCGTAATAATTACCATCAATTTCAAAATACTTGACTCAAGAAATGTGATTTCCATCAAGAAATGTGACTTCCATCAAGAAATGTGACTGCATTTGTATTTTTATCGGCTCTCACAGGTAGAAGTAGACAACTCTATGATGGACACGGCAGAGGCGAAACCTGCGCAGTTCTATCAGCACAGTTACTCTCGCTCACAAAGGCTCGTGTCAAACATCAGCTGTTTGGTAGATGCGGTTAATCTAATTATGAACACCACAGAGTCCATTGCCCAAGGTATGGTAACGGTTACGGCATGGAATAGTTACGGTTACAACAGGGTATAGTAACGATTACGGCAGGGTATAGTAACATTTATGGCATGGTATAGTTACGGTTACGGCAGGGTATGGTAACGGTTATGGCATGGTATAGTAACGGTTATGACATGGACCAGCTACAGTTATGAAAAGGTGTGTAATGTGTATGGTATAGTAACAGATATGACAAGGTCTTGCAATGGTTATGGCATGGTGTAGTTGCAGTTATGATGAGGTGTAGTAACAGGTATGGCATGGTGTAGTAACAGATATGGCAAGGTGTAGTAATGGTTATGGCCCGGTATAGTAACGGTGACGGCAAGGTATAGTAACGGTTATGGCAAGGTGATGTAATGGTTACAACATGGTGTAGTTGCTGTTAAGGCAAGCTGTATTTACAGTTATCGCATGGTGGTGTTGCGATTTAGGCAAGGTGTAGTAACAGTTACAGCAAGGTGGCACGAACTATAGAATAGAATTCTGTAATGATTTGATAAAAGATACTACACAAAAATCTTCCACAAATATAGTGTGTATCTGTACGTTTAATGAGCGAAAGTTCGTCAGTAACTTGCCAGATGCATACAGTTTGCCCCAGGCACACCATTTTCCTCTGCCCTTAATCAGACTGGTGGGCTGAGGTGGTTAGCACGCCAGTGCAGCGCAGTGACCCAGAAGCCTCACACCAGTGTGGTCTCTCCTGTCTGGTCGTGCGTATAAAGGTCTGTCCATAGCCTGCGGATGGCCGTGGGTTTTCTACGGGCTCTGACCGGTTTCCTCTCAGCTTAATGCTGGCCGCCGTTGTGTAAGGGAAATATTCTTGAGTACGGCGTAAAGCACAAATCAAATAAATAACTCAGACTGTCATTGTGTATCTGAAAATGTATTGAGTATGACAAAAATAAATAAATTAAAAAGTAAATTTATGAAATCTTTTTTAGACGCAGACACAGACCTGAGGAAGATCTGTCGATGTGCCGACATGATCCAGAAGGCAGCTGTCAAGCTATTGGCTGTCTCAAAAAAGGACTCTTTCATTGGTCCACTACCAAGTGGGAGTAGCCAATCAGATTTGCTGGATGTGTCCGTGTTGTCGGACTCGCAAGTTGACCAGCTGGGCGTATTTATTCAGGAGGTGAAGCTGGCAGCAAACACATTGACGGAGAAGGTTCAACAGGTCATGGATTCTGATTTGATGAAAATGACCTCAACTCGAGGAAAGCGGACTCTTCCTGCGTCTCCAGATCGAGTTTCGACGCCAGTGTCGGTTCTACAAGCCAAAAACAGAACCTTGTGGAAGAGTGCCTCATTGGTTGACGAACAGAAATGAATTTTGAGCCTGGTTTTTTGAAATTTGCGAAGTAGGCAGTTTCATTGATATTCATCCACATACATTTTTTGTAATAAGTCTGCAGCATAATGATACCACTTCCTAAATCTAAATATAGCGCAGTCGAGAGGACCCATGAGGCACTGGTTCAAACCTGGCCTTGGACAGAGAATTTTTATATTTTTAGATTGCACGTACGTCTTCGGTGACAAGCAGTCAGTGATGCTGATGTGGCTGATCGCGCAGTAAGACGTTTCTCTAGATCTATAAGAAACTAAAACTCTTCGTATTTGTGTAAAAACATGGAATGTGGATTGATTTTGTGAGTAAATTCAGATTAATGCATAACCTGCTTTGTCATGTCTGGGAAGACGTATTTCTGATAAAGGTAATGCATCAGCAAATTTTGATTTTTTAACTTCTCAACTATATTGTTATAATGCCAAATGGAAATTCGGTAATGAACAGTGGTGAATTTTTTGTTTTTTCTTTCTTGCTGCAGAATCTAACATATATACACACTTACTGTTTCATGCTATGTTTTTCTCAAGCTATTTTCTACAAGCTATTTTTGGTGGAATTCAGTATATGTAATCTTGATATTAGCAAATAATAGCAAAGAATTTATGCATTTGTACACATAACATTAAATTTCTATGTTTGTTTTTACATGTATGCTTTACTGCCCAAGACCACACTGCCAGATTCATTTTCATATTTACCGTACGACCATTTTCATCCCTAAAAGTAGCAGTTGTCATATTCTTGAACAAGTTTCCAGCATGTTGAATACTTTCATGTGTTTTGCATATATATATATATATACATGTATTTTAAAAGAATAGAAAGTCATTCATTGGATTCTGTCATGCTTTTCATTCAGAGACATGGTACGCTAAATAATACATTAGCTATTGATGAAGAATACATTGTTCTTCATGTGGCGTATCACTGTGTAAAGTGTATCTCTGGCAAACCAGTGCTAGCAAATAGCAGTCTCATGGCATCCACGTTTATGGTTATCACAGGCACCTTGGCTGCTCAAATTTGTATACATGTATAGACATGAATTTTACTTCATTTAGTCTTTTCATGAATTTTTTTTAAAACAGAAATGGCATGTATATACTTGTGTTATTTATTATCTATTCCCACGTATCATTTGTCTACATAACAATTAGCGTACTGGACTGTTAATAGGATTAAGCATTCCAAAGAGAAATCCAGTTTGAATACTTACCATGATTAAAGCTTACCACATATACATGACATCTGTACATGTGGCATAGGTTCACTCGGATCTCTTTGAAACTTGTATGTTATTTGTTGCAAGGACGTGCAAATTCTGTGCACAGTTTTGTTTACCACAACCCTAACAGTATCGTCCGTAAAAACATGTCTGAAAATTTAGAGAAGTGACGGAATTTACAGAGATACTCTTCTGATCGCTATTTTAAGTAATCTTTTCCATTCACAGCATTTTGGCATCGAATATCTGTGGATGGTTTGAGGAGCTGCGTTGAACACCATCGCCCTTTCTCTATCACTTGTGTAACTTCCTTGTCTTAGCCTAAGACAAACTAACAATAGCTGGATTACTCACAACTTCATCGATGAAAAGAAGTGTTTGTTTGTTTGATTGGTGTTTTACGCCTTACTCAAGAATATTTCACTTGTACGACGGCGGCCGGCAATATGGTGCATGGAAACCGGGCACAGCCCGGGGAAAACCCACAACCATCCGCAGGTTGCTGTCATACCTTCCCACGTACGGGCGGAGTGGAAGCCGGCATGAGCTGGACTTGAACTCACAGCGACCGCATTGGTGAGAGACTCCTGGGTCATTACGCTGCGCTAGTGCGCTAACCAACTGAGCCACGGAGGCCCCCTGATGAAAAGAAGTGATATGTAGCTCAGTGAGTAAGTTGGATGACTCCTAACCTGGAGGCGCATGAGGTATGGGTTCAAACCTGGCATTGGACAAATAATTTGTTAATTGTCCTACTCTGATTGTTCGTTGGGTTGTTTTACAATCTGTAAATGTTTGGTGGAGACCACTTCTATCAATGACCGGCCCCAGTAGCACAATTGGTAGAGTGTCCGCTTCAGGAGAGGTAGATCCAAGATCAGTCCTGGGTCAAGTCACACCTGAGACCTTAAAAGGGGAAGTTGTAACTTCCTTGCTTGGTGTTCAGCATGAAGGGGATAGTGCAACGACTGGTTGACCCGTATCAGTATAATGGCTCGGGCGGGGCGCCTTACTTGCCTTTCATAAAATATCAATGGAAATATGTCCTGCATCAAGGAGGCCCATTACAAGCACTCTAAGGATTCCTTCATCATCATATGACTGAAAAATTGTTAAGCACAACGTTAAACCCCAAGCACTCACTCACTCACTCACTCACTCATTCACTTCTATCAATGCACTGTGTAACATGGTGTGCATGTAAGTACATTTTCTCATGGGGAGAGTTTTACAATAAGTTGCCAGCAGTTAGTGATTTATCTCTGGGCTACACCCTTAAAACTGACAACTGACCACCATCATAGCAGAGCAAATTTTTTGAGCGTGACATTAAACGATCAATCAATCATTGGTTAAGAGCTGGAGAAGTTCCAGCCGAAGCCTTTGTCCCTTTTCACCCAGCCTGATTTGAAGATAATAAAGAAGAAAATAGAATGTTTTTAAACCAAATGATATGGCCTGTAAGACGGGTGATACAGGAGTTTTTAGGAGAGACCTGATGTACATTATTACTGGTGATATTGCAATATAGATCTGACGTTTATGTGAATGGCTTATTTAATGAGAGTCGTTAATGCCTACATGAAGAGTAGTAGCGGGCTGAAGTGGGCCTTTGCAATATGCTAATTGTCTCGTTCTATTTACGTAATGATTCAGATGAATAAATAAGTTATAGTCAACCCTAAATGCAGTGTTTGTTCAGCTTCTGTTGTGTTGTGTTGTATTGTACAATCTACAGACATCAGAATTTCCCTTCAGTCTAGTGGTAGAGGCTAAGCCTACAATCCCAAAGGTTGTTGGCTCAAATCCAGATATGGTGGCCGCATTACAATTGGCACTGGGTGAGTTAAATATTCGCTGTATCATGTTAAATATGGCAGGAATGTTTGGGAAACTGAAAGGGCACGAGGCGAAGGATTTATTTAGTTTGTTCGATTGTTGTTTTATGCTGTACTCAAGAATATTTCACTTATACAATGGTGGCCAGCATGATGGTGGGAGGAAACCAGGCCGTGCCCGGGTAAAGCCCACGACCTTCTGCAGGTTAAGAAAGGATTTGAACATTTTTTTTGGTCATGCAATGGCAATGTCCTTTGATAACAGCTGACATACACACAGTCTACTCCATGGGAACAGGCTGTGGTCAGTGGCTCAAGTTGCTTGTATATCTTATCATATATCTAGGACATTAAAGGTGAAGGGTCAAACCTGGCCTTGGACAAGGAATTTGTAGAATCCCCTGACCATGTTGTTTGTGCAGATTAAAATTCATTGGGTGACCACTTGTCTTACACCACGATGGTGTGCATACTTCACAGTGTCACAGGAGGAAAAGCTTGGAAGTAACTTGCCAAAGGCAAATGGTTTATTTCCATTTCCTCCACCCAGAATAATGACTGTAATTGCATAAGAGAATTTCTGAGTATGGTGATGCACAATGAAATAAATACATGTACATAACATTGCATGGCATGTTTTCACGCTGAAGTCGAGTGAGTGAGTGAGTGAGTGCTTGGGGTTTAACGTTGTGCTCAACAATTTTTCAGTGATATGATGATGAAGGAATCCTTAGGGTGCATGGAATGTACCTCCTTGATGCAGGATGGATTTCCACCGCTCTTTTATCTAGTGCTGCTTCACTGAGATGACTTACCAAAGGTAAGTAAGGTGCCCCGCCCGAGCCATTATACTGATACAGGTCAACCAGTCATTAAATTATCCCCTTCATGCTGAACGCCAAGCGAGGAAGTTACAACTTTCTCTTTTAAAGCCTTAGGTGTGACTTGACCCAGGATTGATTCTGGATCTACCGCTCCCAAAGCGGACGCTCTACCAACTGTGCTCTCTGCGCCGGTGGCTGAAGTCGAGCTTTCACAATTAGATGCATGGTAGTGACTTCCTGCATGATAATACTAGTATGACAATTTCCTGACAAGAATGATTGGCAGACTACCCCGGGAGAGCTGGTCGGGGGTGATTGAGTGGTATTGAAAGGTGCTTGTCTTGTGGTCGCTAAATCACTTAATACCATTCTGAGAGAGGGAGTTAAGATTAAGCTGTTTCCATTGTTACTAGGGCCTTGACAAATGACTTGTCAACCAAAACAAAAACTGTCAAGGCCTACACCTGAAAACTTTTATTTTTATTAGAACTGAATGCGTTTGTATTTTTGAATACTGCTATTTTCTTTTGTATTTTCAATCATGAACTAAGCATAGTATGGATGATGCCATTAGTGACTGTTATTTGAATATACAAAATCATTTAAATTCTGAAATGAAGTAAACTGTAGTTTAAGGTAAAACTTTCAATAATATATCAGCTGATAACATTACTTTTCATTCCTTTTTCCTTGAAGTATTATACACATCTGGTGCCCATCTTACAATGCTGTTGGAACACTGTATCAAGTGCATGATGTGACAGGTGCATGATGTGACGGGTCCATAATGCTATGGGTCCATGATGTGATGGGTGCATAATTTGATGGGTCCATGATGTGATGGGTGCATAATGCGATGGGTCTATGATGTGATGGGTGCATGATGTGATGGGTCCAAGATGTGACGGGTACACAATGCGATGGGTCAATGATGTGATGAGTGCATGATGGGATGGGTCCATGATGTGATGGGTGCATAATGCAATGGGTCCATGATGTGATGGGTGGATGATGTGATGGGTTCATGATGTGATGGGTGCATGATGTGATGGGTCCAAGATGTGACGGGTACATAATGCGATGGGTCAATGATGTGATGAGTGCATGATGGGATGGGTCCATGATGTGATGGGTGCATAATGCAATGGGTCCATGATGTGATGGGTGGATGATGTGATGGGTTCATGATGGGATGGGTGCATAATTTGATGGGTCCATGATGTGATGGGGGCATAATGCAATGGGTCCATGATGTGATGGGTGGATGATGCGATGGGTGCATAATGCGATGGGTCCAAGATGTGACGGGTACATAATGCGATGGATGGACGATGCGATGGGTGGATGATGCGACGGTGCATGATGTGATGAGTGGATGATGCGATGGGTGCATGATGTGATGAGTGGATGATGCGATGGGTGCATGATGTGATGGGTCCATGATGTGATGGGTGGATGATGTGATGAGTGGATGATGTGATGGGTCCATGATGTGATGGGTGGATGATGCGATGGGTGCATGATGTGATGGGTTTCATAAAACGGGCCCATCTTTCAAGCCTTCTTTGTGCTCATCACAAACAACAAGACACACTTTCTAGCATCCTTTATACATGTATCACACATTTTAATAGTCTCAATGGTCAACATAGACAAATCAATACGTGATTTCTGCGCCAAGTATACACAGCCATCTGACAATGTACAAGTCTTCAAATTACCATGCCGTCTGCTAGATCCTTCACAGGGTCATTCTAAGCCCCATCACATTTTAATACAGTACCGTATTCATGGTATTAAATGCCACATGAACAGGAGTATGCCTATTGAACTATCATGACGATTGCGTAGCTTTCATTCATTATGGAAACAATTTGACTGATATGCTCAACAAATACCATTTACATACTTTTGCTAAGCTGTGATGCCAAGTTATTCAAAAGTTTTCATACCTATGTCAATGTTATTAAAACAAAATTCACTGAGAGAATGTTTTTGCATGTTAGAACTGGTATTCATTTTTATGCAGTGCAAGTGAATACGTATTCAAAAATACAAGTATTCACTTATATTTCAGTGTGATACAATACTACATGTATATAACCAGGTACTAGTAATTAATATTTTTTGCACAATGATAAGATCTGTATTTCGTTGCATGTTATGCCAAGTGATTCAAATGCTTTCATACACACATACAACACTAACACTGCTAAATGCATCTTAGACATGTTGGAATTGGTATTCAGTTTTGTGTTGCGAAATCTGCTTAAAAAGCACGTACCTACTTCAATGCAATACAAAATGCATTTCAACTATTGTGCATATATACAGACTTATTGTTCAGTTTAAACACAAAACACCACACTAGAATGAAGTACAGGTCAGATGAAAAGACCATTAAATATTGTCCGGGAAAATGGTTTGATTTACTTTTACAGAACATTTTTCAACCTGGTAAAATGCATTTAAAACCTTGGATTCTACAGTAGCCTTTTTTGACCATATTAGGACCAGTGATGTCACTTCAGCTTTTTGCCACTTGACATGCACAGATTGCTAGATTTCATCATACAAAATGCATCTTCGGTTAGCGCTAGGAATGCTCTGCACTAATGGACCTTGAAACAAACTATTTTCAAGCCAAAAATATCACTGATACCCTCTGGGTTCCAACAGAGATATTGCTGTGACGTCACTGATACCCTCTGGGTTCCAACAGAGATATTGCTGTGACGTCACTGATATCCTCTGGGTTCCAACAGAGATATTGCTGTGACGTCACTGATATCCTCTGGGTTCCAACAGAGATATTGCTGTGACGTCACTGATATCCTCTGGGTTCCAACAAACCACCACTAAAATTCATTTCGGTTGGGTTACAAAAATTCTGAAAAACTAAATCAAACTTTTTTCCTGGACAGTGTTCCATTGTCTTTCATCTGATAATTGCTTTATTTTAGTGTCTTCTTTGCTTTGAATGCTGTCCATCCAGTATTCAAGATAAGTCTGTACAAGATCAACATGACTGAAAAATGTGTTGGATAATCAGCATGACCTTTCTTATTCTAGCTTTGTAAGAGCTTTGTTGATTTTAATAAGCATAATCATAAATGCTTAGTTCATCACCGATCTCTATGAAAAACCATTTAACTTCTTTTCTCTGCAAAGCAGATATGAAGCCTTTTCCTGAATGAATCTACAGGTACATGTATTCCAAATGTTTCTTTAGGGTCTAGCTGTTTAGCAGTGTATTAAGATTTAAACCCTGTATTAACTTTAGTCCAGACTGAAGTGTCCTTTGCTTTACATTAGGATGGGACTGGTATTAAGATTTTAGGACAGGAGAAGATTTAATACACTTCCAAACACCTGGTCAAGGCCATTTACCCACATATAGGTATGCGATACGTTAATTAAAATTAATTATACGTAAATTAATACAGATGTATCTGTAGTCCTGTACTATCCTAACACCATAGGTAGCTACAGCATAATTGTTATACATTACCGTCTGCTTTGAAAAAATATTTGCCTTCCTTTAAAACTAGCCTAAATGACCTATAATTTCACCCACAAAAGCGTATTTTCAAAAGCTAATAAATGTCACAACACATTATTTTGGGGGCTGAAACTTGCAATTTTTTAGTAGAATATCATCCCATGTTCCAAGCAGGTCTCAAAACATATTTCTAAAATGAACAGAACTGTCAGAATCAGGAAATAGGGGCAAGTTAGTAATGGACTAAATTTATGGTCATTTAGGGTACGTGACAGACTACATGTAGCGTACAAATGTCCAGTAATACCAGGGTACGTCACACACTACATGTAGCATGAAAATGTCCAGTAATACCAGGGTATGTCACAGATTACATGTAGCATGCAAATATCCAGTTATACCAGGGTACATGACAGCCTACATGTAGCATACAAATGTCTGGTAATACCAAGGTATGTGACAGACTACATGTAGCATACAAATGTTCGGTAATACCAGGGTATGTGACAGACCACATGTAGCGTACAAATGTACAGTAACACCATGGTACGTGACAGACTACATGTAGGGTACAAATGTCTGGTAACACCAGGATACGTCACGCACTACATGTAGCATGAAAATGTCCAGTAATACCAGGGTATGTCACAGATTACATGTAGCATGCAAATATCCAGTTATACCAGGGTACATGACAGCCTACATGTAGCATACAAATGTACAGTAACACCATGGTACGTGACAGACTACATGTAGCGTATAAATGTCTGGTAATACCAGGGTATGTGACAGACAACATGTGCCATACAAATGTCCAGTAATACCAAGGTATGTGACAGACTACATGTAGCTTACAAATGTTCGGTAATACCAGGGTATGTGACAGACCACATGTAGCGTACACATGTCTGGTAATACCAGGGTATGTGACAGACTACATGTAGCGTACAAATGTCTGGTAATACCAGGGTATGTGACAGACAACATGTGGCATACAAATGTCCGGTAATACCAGGGTATGTGACAGATTATATGTGGCATACAAATGTTCGGTAATACCAGGGTATGTGACAGACTACATGTAGCGTACAAATGTCCAGTAATTCCAGGGTATGTGACAGACTACATGTAGCGTACAAATGTCCGGGAATACCAGGGTTCCCACATTTGAAAGAAAATGTGTTCAAAGGGCCAGTATTTTCAAGGACCATACAGTCTGAGTAGCAACATTCATGTGGAGATAAATGCACAGCTTTGTAGCTTATTAGTCATCCCCTTTTGAAAAAATATTGCAACATGATATTGAAAAATCGTGCATCTTACAGAACTTTGCCTAAATGAAAATCTTTTTCACACTCTTGAAATACATTTCAACAAATTTCAAGGATCAGGTGTACGCTGATGAACATACAGTAGTTTAATGATCAAACATTTTGTTAACAAGAAAAATGCTTTTTCACAGGGAAATCAAATGTCAACATTTGGTGCCGAACTATTTTCCTGTAGGCTATTATCCTACTTTCCAAACAAACCTCAAATCACCTTGGTACGATCAATAGAACTATCAGAATTTGGCAAAATAAGCAATATACTCGTGGATGAACTTTTAGGTCCTTCAACTTACACTGGGTACATGTATTTCTGCAAGCCATATAACTACCTGACTGTCTCTGACACACATAAATCCTGCTACATGTACCCGGTATATACGAAGAATAAAGTAGAATTCCAGTTGTACAGGCTGATTAGACAGTTACATAATGTTGTCACTATATTGTTCACCAACCATTCTCCTGTTTCAGAATTTAACACATTTTTTAAGCATTCAAAACATATTCAGAGAGATTGAAAAATAAATAACTATTTTTTCACGATGCCTTTAAAACATTTAAAGCTTCTTACAACAAAACCATAAACTTAGTAACATGAAAAAAATAATATTCTGAATGGAAAATAATATTTAAGAAATAATACACGTATAACATAAATACATAATGAAGCTTTCAAGAAAGCCTACTTAATATAACACAGATCATACCACAACAAAAGACTAGAAGTTCATCAAAACAATATCAACGAAAATGCTACATGCACTTCATGCTGACACACATGTGTGTCAACGTCCGATCCACCTGATCCCTTCGGACCCCATCACCATGAAACCCGATGCCTTGAATATTCAGGCTTCCGGAAAAGGGAGTTAATCAGTTCAGATTAACAGGACATGAACAGTTGCCTCCCTCTGATGAATCATACACCTCATAAGAAAATTAAGCATTCCAGGATGGCCTTTGTCTGCTTAGCATAAAGCCTACACTTCACTTGTAACAATATTGTCCCTGAAAATGAATTCTCCAAAACTGTTTGTCGCACATTCAGCTCTTATTTCTCTCTTCTTTTTTTTAACTGAATAAATTCGTGTGTGATAACCACTAAATGTGCCACACCCAATTATATCAAATCAAACTGGTCAAGGTAAAAAAAAGAAAAAAAAAAAAATCATATTCAATGACAGAAAAGCTGTAAAGCATTTTTCAAAAAATGGAACAATAAAAACCCCTGTTTTCCTTGCAAATTTGTTCCTTCATGATAAACAAAATTCATTTTCAAAGACAGAAACGCTGTAAAGCATTTTAAAAAATAATAACTTGTTTTCTTCGCAAATTTGTTCTTCTTTATGCTAATATATCACTTTAGGTAAGTACATGTATTCCTGGCTTAAGATTTAGTTTAGATCAGTAAATTTCTCACTTATGTCAGAAAAATAATACATATACACTCTTCTCAACCTAAGTATTGGTATAAACCAACTAAGAGTTATTTTTTACAGTAATACCATGACTGAAAATCAGTAACAACTTGGTAATATGTAATTGTTAAGATCACAAACTAACATTTTTACCACACCCTCCCAAACCCTCTCCTTTCCACATTATTGTAAGCAAGTTTCCAAGTCATCACAGAGTGACCTTTCCATTATAAATTTTTGTGATTTTTCGGTAGAGGAACACATCATTGCTTACACAATAATAATTTAAATTTTTAATATATATTAGTAGAAGAATTTTTGTTGTATTTTTGTGTTTTTATATACTCCATGAAACTATCATGTAATAAACACATAAAACAAAGCACAACAAAACAGTAAAAATGCAAAACAATAATTCATTGTGTCTAGAAATAGTAAGTGGTGTATATTATTTTAGCCAACTTAACAATCAAAATGATCAGCAAGATCCTTAAACTTCAAATTATCTCATAATTCATAAAAATAATCACACATTTTACAACACCATGGGAAACCGATGTAAAAGAAAAAAAAAGACCCTTTCATTAGATGGGGACAATTTCCTTAAGCATTTGTGAAGCTTAGAGCATAAATACGGCCACTGATAAGAAGAAAAAAAATGACGAAGCATATTCAAATTCTTAGAAAGTATGTTCAAGCATCAAGACTTTCTACCTCTGCAGTGCAGACATTTTGCAATAGCGTCACAGTTACTACTTTTCATCACCTTTGCGTTATTTGCGTTAGTTTTTTTGCGTAATCAGGTTTTTACACAAAGGAATCAATGTATATGAACTAATGCCATCAAACGATCCATACTGGCTCTCTCATTCGTGATGCAGAACAACTGAATATAGAGCCACCCTGTCACAGAAGCCAGCAAAAAAAAAAAAAAAAAAAAAAAAAAAAAAAAAAAAACAGCTTGCAGACTTGTCACGAACTCTTTGTCAACCTTTGGAAATGTCTGTGTCCAAGATGCGCACTCAGTGACCTCAATGTTTCTTTCTCTTTATGTCCATGTCAACTGTCAAAAATAAATGCACGCCATGACACATCGACCCTGTTGTTGTTGTTGTTGTCGTTGCACAACTCAACTGTCCCGTTCTCGTTCCGATTCCAGCTGCCGTCTCAGTCGGCCCAGTTCCTCCGCTTTGGTGCTCATGTAATGATGGTACATCATTTTTACACCAGTAACAACAGACAAAC
Source organism: Liolophura sinensis (assembly GCF_032854445.1). Lineage (NCBI taxonomy): Eukaryota > Metazoa > Mollusca > Polyplacophora > Chitonida > Chitonidae > Liolophura > Liolophura sinensis. The sequence goes on from NC_088307.1 coordinate 9,967,818, forward strand.
GCAAACGGAGATTGTAACGAAACGAGTTCTTCTTGCTTTTTACGGCCCGCTTATACCGTCCCTCCAGCTCGCGCACTTTCCCATCCAAATAAGCAATTTCCTGACATGCTTTTTCGAATTTGTTTTGCGTTTCGTTCATCTTTTCATTTAGATGTGCCTGTTCCATCACTCAAAATATGGTTGCTCTCAATCGCTAGCCGCAGCTACGTCAAAAAACACAAAGGCACTGCAACGTCAAGGAATCTTTTGTGTTTTTGTCGCCATTAACAGTCACTCGTACATTTATGGATAAGACACCCAAAGAAGTACGAGTCCGGAAAAAGAGAAACGAAATCGGACTTTAGCTTGACAAAATATCTCCAAAACCAAAGTAAGAGTAAGCAAACTGAGCTCAGTTACAAACTTTGTATTTATCTACACCGAACGGTTTCTAAATTGACCAGCTTTGTTTTCTGGTAAAATTCATTTCTATATGTTCTTGAAGTCAGTTTTCATATTCCTTAAATATTCACTGTATCGTGTTAAATATGGCGGGAATAATTGGGAAACTGAAAGGGCATGAGGCGAAGGAGCCGTTGTTGAAACTGTGAATATGTTGTTGTTATTAGAGTGACATAGTGGAATATTACTGACTGATATAATGCTGAGAGCCAGCAATCTTTTATTGCCTCAAATGGGTCATGCTTTACGAATTCGGTGTGTTTTTGGAAGATGATGTGGTACAAAGCCAGAAACTAAATGTGGCTTTCACTTTCATTTTCATATTTAATTTTCAGTTTCACGTTAGAAGTTAGTTATATGTCAAAATAGAGACGATAACACATACAACCATGTGGCTTCATGTATATATTGTGATACGTGATTGTTAACAGAACAGATATTCAAGGTCGGGCACAGCGCAGCTAGTGGCAGAACAAGTTGAAGAAAAAGTTATAGCAAAAATGAACAACACTGGACAGGGTGATGGTTTTTGTTTTTTGGTCGCTGATGATCCACTATTCAGATGTTCATTACAAAAAGGAGATTTTAAATGAGTTAATGCACTCTACCATGTTCAGCAACCTGTAGTCCTTATAACATCCCATTAGACAACGTTCTGAGAACTATGGCTGATAACAACAGTACAGCATGATGTAGGCCCCTATAAATGGTGAATGTCAAGAAAACTTGTTCTGGGCTTATGATACAGTGAAACAAAGTTTTGTTTTAACTCTCATGTTAATTATAGACAATGTTTTCATGACAATGAAATGACAATGACCATCTCTGGGACACATGCTGTCTGGAATTGTTGCTCACTGTGTGTAAACAATGAGACTAGGACTTTGATTTTGGTTTAGTCTTTAAATGATATATGAAAGGAAGTCTTAAAGGAAAATAGTAGGGAAGGGAAATTATTGTAGGAGTGTTACATTGTTGATGCCTTGTGTGCATATATTAATTAGTGGAAATTATAAAATTCATATTTGCATATTGAAGGTTTTCCATAATTTGCTCATATCATGAAAATTAATTAAGGAGAATGCTGAAACAGGCTACAAGGTGGATGTGAGACCTAAGATCAAAATCAAAAACCAGCCCAATTTTTAGTGTCAGTTTTGCATATTTAATAAATCATCTCTTTGGTTGTGGATTTCTATGTGTTAACTGGTCTAAATACTTTCGTTTTATAAACTTTGTATGCACATTTTGTGAGCCAGAGACATCAGATTAAGATAAAAAAAAAACAACCAGATCCTTGCATTAGTGTTGTATATTTAGTGCTTTATGGTTTTCTGTCTTGAAATATTGTCTGATTTTGATAAAATTTTCATCAGTTTCATTTTGTGGCCACTTGAATCAAGTCTGAAAATCAGCAGGATCCATCTATACGCTCTGCATACATGTATTTAGTGATTGTGATTGGTGATTGCTGTCTATGCTGATTCTGATTAGTGATTGTTGATTATGCTGATTCTGATTCTGATTGGTGGTTGCTATCTCTGCTGATTCTGATTGGTGGTTGCTATCTATGCTGATTCTGATTCTGATTGGTGTTTGCTATCTATGCTGATTCTGATTGTGGTTTGCTGTCTATGCTGCTTGTATGTGTGCTTCAAATATTGTCTGATTTTGATGAAATATTGTGTGTAGTTTTATTTTGTACAACATCTGCTCGGGTTGAAAAACCATCAGAATTTGTGCAGAAGTTTTGCATATTTAATGACATTCTCATTCTGATGGGTTGTTATTTACCATACTATAGCTGCTCCGGAATTAGGTGTTTAAAAAAATTGTATGTGCATGCTCGTTTAAAGTAACATCAGATGAAGGTTAAAAAGCCTGCTTGAGTTTTCCATGTGCAACTATTTCTTTGATTCCGATAGGCCTTTTGATTACGTGCAACAACTGTTTAATAATATTTAGTTGTTATAGTTGTTAAAAACATCTCTGTAAAGATTCATGTTTTAGGCCCTTTCCAATGTTCACAGTTTGACCATCATTGTGTGAGTGAAATACTATAGCAATAGCATTCAACAACAGTAAACAACTGCAACTCGTTAAATAAGTACCTCTTGGCTTGAAAGAGCAGTGAATTGAAGGCATAACCTCATTGGTCAAGGGCATGGCCATTGCAGCGAATCAGTGTATCTGATCCACCAGTGTTGAATATGTGCTAATAATGTCTATATAAATAGGTTTCCACAGTTTGGTTGTCAGCACTGACTGATGTGGACAGAGGACTTCAGTGCAAACTGTTAACCTGGCTGATCTGACATGTTTACTTTCCTTTTGAAAGCCTTAATAGGAAATTATAGCCAGGGCCCCTGTTCAAACTGAGCTGTTATTTCCATCAAATAGACACTCTCTTTCTTATAGCAGGGTTTTATAACGTGTCATGTAAGGAGGAAATAAGAAATTGGGTGAAAATTAAAAACAGGTTTCTTAGACATGGGCCTAGTTTTTACAGTATGACTGGTACAATCTTTAACTAAACCTTTCAAATCAGATATTTTTTTTTTTGCTGTTTCAGCAGAAAAGAAGAAAATACAGGGGTATTAACTTGTTCCAGTATTATATATCATGGCAAAACATATATTGGCTTTTACCACTTTCTTCAAATGGGTGTCCTAGTTCTTCTAATTTTTGGTCTGCTCTTTTTAGTCTGTTTATTCAAGTAAATTCAGCAGTAATATTTAACGTTTTTTTTTCTCTCACAATGATTAGACCATCTAATGAACAAATACTCATATCTTTACTTTTTCGAAAAGCTGGGAAAGAAATGTAATATTCAGCGTACAGCATTACATGTACTGATATCTGGTCCCCAAAAATTTTGAAGAATTAGTACTAAGTACTAAGTGCTGGGCAAATTTTCAGGCTTGGAAATTACCTGTATAATGTGGCTATGAATAGGAAAATAGATAAGCTATCAATTTTTATTTTGTTGGCCTTGATCTGTGTAAGTGTTAGCGCCATGGAAATTGACACAGATTTAGGACATCAGTTGGAATTCTGCCTTTTGATTGGCTAACACAGTTTAGATCTTTGTTAAGTGATTTTTAAAGGCAAACGCGGGTACTTCAAATTGAATGAAAAATGGATGCCTCTTTCCACTCAGGGCCTCTGTGGCTCAGTTGGCTAGCGCGCTAGCGCAGCACAATGACTCAGGAGTCTCACACCAATGCGGTCGCTGTGAGTTCAAGTCCAGCTCATGCTGGCTTCCTCTCCGGCCGTACGTGGGAAGGTCTGCCAGCAACCTGCGGATGGTCTTGGGTTTCCCCCGGGCTCTGCCTGGTTTCCACCCACCACAATGCTGGCCGCCGTCGTATAAGTGAAATATTCTTGAGTAAGGCGTAAAACACCAATCAAATAAATCAAATCAAATCTCTTTCCATTCATCGTGTCTGGCATGTTATTCTTATTTACGGTACCCTAATTCCTCAACCATTTTGCATACAAAAAAGAGCAGCTTTCTGTGTAATTTATGCACATTTTTGGTTTGATTTGGAAGACAAAACTACATTGGTTGGCTTGGCCAGTTTCAGAGCTTCACAACAAAATGTAATTTTATCAGTTTGCATAGAGTAATACTTTTAGCATATGCTTGAATAAACACCTTGCAAATGTGCGAAAAGGTCAAAGAATTTCAGTGACACCATTTTAACAGTGTGAGGAAATTTTTTGGAATGAAGAACATTGGCTCAAGGTTTCGTTTAAAGCCAGGCAAAAAACTGATTTTTAATTTGAAAATAAAAAATGAGCATGTGGAATGAATTTACTAGTGAATTTTTGTGCATACCATCCTCTAGAGCCTCATGGTCTGCTGAAAGTAGAGTTTTTTTTGTGTCCTTGAATGACTAGTGAGTCCATGTTACATGAAAGCTGGGGAAAAATCAATACAGCAATATGGCTGGCTTTAGTGAAGCTTTAAACGCTATTAGTGAGGAGTAAGATTTCTACAGTTTCCATTCTGTGCTTACCCCCCTCCCTCACAACCCGGCTCCAATCTTCCGTGGGACTTCCTGCGCAAATGGACTTTTGTGATTTCGCTGTCATGGAACAGCTCAGTCGTTATAGACGGTATTCATGAGTCTAATTTTGTTTTATCCAATCACACTAGAGTTTATAATTGCCGATCAATACGGTTGCAGCCGGTCGGCTATTTACTTTTGTCTCCCAAGGATTATGTACAGAAATCAGAACTCAGTCTGAACCAATCAATACTGATTCTGTAAATACACATTGCGTGGGATGGCTGTCGAGTACTTCACGCTGTTATTGTCATCATTACTAGAAACCATGCAGAGGCATCAAAACTAGCATTGATAACAATGATGTTGTGCACACGCATAATCCCCTGTCCAAAGTCCAAAGTGTCGAAATCATTTCAGTAATATTAAGAAAGTGTTCTTATATTTTGGTATTATTTATGTATTAATAATGAAATTTAACTTTAAGTAATAATAATAATAGCTTACAAGTTTAGTTTTAGATGAACTGATTTTAATAGCCAGCACATGACCTTTGACCCATATCAAGACGTACATTTAACGTTAGAGGTGGAAGTTTTAAACTGACTAACCTTAAATAACCTAAAATTTCGACAACAAAAGACCATTTTTAGAGACAAATAAATGTCACACAATACTATTTTCGGTGCGAAATTTTTCCAGTAAAATGTCATCCCATGTGCCAAGCAAACCTCAGAACACTTTTCTAATCTCAACAAAACTCTCAGAATCGGGAAAAATGAGGAAATTAGTCCTGGGCGATCAAAATTAATGATCATGTAGGTCAATCTCAAAAGCAAGGAAACATATATTGGCTGGTAGAGCAAAAATTGTAATATCTTTTCATGCTGTTATATAGTGAATTTTCTGTTTGACATGGTGTGGAATTGAGGTAATGCTGATTTCTTCCTCTGTATAGCTATAAGTTTTTGAAAATTTCTCAGCTTTCTATCTTACAAGTATCTGGGGTTTTGATAGTTGTTTTTTTTTTTACCAACTTTTCAGGTAGATGGCAGCTAAAATGAAAGATTGTTGTCAGATTTTGCTTTTCTGAATATTTTTATGTGTGTGTAATTAGGCTCTACGGAATGGAATTCGGGATGAGAAATCGGAAAGAAGATTCTTGCAATGGAATGCTGTGTGTTTATGAGTCCCCTCACAGTGATGGAGACGATGGGATGGTTATATTTATTCATGAAGGAACCACCAACTGTTCGCAGATCAATCTACATCTCCCCCCCCTCCCCCTCCCCCATCCCCCCCCCACTCCACAGCAAGCCCTCACCCCCATGCCTATCTGTGAAACAAGTGATCTGTCGCTGATAACCGTGAACTAATGATGTCAAACAAGCTAGGTAATGAATAATAAAGTGTATTGATCGCCGTTATTGCCACTACGATTTATTGACTTTTTGCCGCCAACCGATTCCTCGTGTTTAACGATAAAAGCAGTCACATCAAAGCCTGTACGTCAGGTTTCCATCTCGTCCATCAACTCGGGGATTGTACAGTTGAGGAATTCTGGTTGAGATTTTCGCTCCATCACTGCTCCGAGGGTCATATAGACGCGCAGTGCCCCAGATGTAACAGTGGTATTTTCTGAACCAGAGATCTAATGTCAGTTCAGTTGTTCAGGCAGGCTAATGAGGTGTGGTCTATGTAGTATTGTTCAGGTCTACTTAGCACCTCCTTGATTCCTCTATTCTTACCCTACCCCAGGGTGACCACAGATTAACAGCTTATTAGCGAACAGTCCAGCTGAGCTTTATCATCATCAGTCTAACCACCAGGTGGACGAGACAAGTCTATTGTCATCTGATCAATGATTAGAGCGTCTGGTCCAACTGTAAGGCTTACCTTTTGGCAGACTGCAGACAGTGTTTGTTAAATCTGTCACAAAAATTTCTCAGGATTCTGGGTTGTGCTGACTATCGTCTCAGACTGGACCTTAATTCTACTGGCAATACACAAGCATCTCCGAACGGAACCATACAGGAATTAAATAGTCAAAGGTATGTATTTTCTTAATTTGCTTGTTTATTGTCGCGCCACGTATCTACAATGTGGTAGCTGTCAAGAAATGTACATACACTCTAATTCTTCTAATTTTTGGGAAACTGATCTGCTCTTTTTTAAACAATGTACATGTAATGTCACAGGAATATTTAGTTTTGTTTTTTTCATATGGTTAGTACATCTAAAGACCAACATATTTGTATCTTTACTCTCCCCCCCAAAACTGAGAGAAATGTAATCCTTTTCTTTCAGCATTACATATATCTGTCCTAAAAATGAGAAGAAATAGGTGTATACCTGAGCAATCAGGTCAGGTTTGCTTTTATTGGCCAATTTTAGTGCTCTCTAAATTTTACAAAAATTGTTGTCAGTACTCTTAAATCTTATTGCAATGGATTTTGGAAGTTTTGTTTGCGAAAATTATATCTTCAAACAAAATGGTCTGGAAACCAGGGGGTGGTCATGGGTTTTCCCTGGGCTCTGCTCAGTTTCCTCAACCATAATGCTGACAGTTGTTGTTTAAGTGAAATATTCTTGGTGTAAAATTCCATTCGAATCAATAACAAATCAAACTAAGTGAATTATTTTTTATATATGCATTTTCAAAAGCAAGCAACGTATTTGACCTGAAAATTCGTCCAAAATAGACAATTTTAAGTTCTGGGCACTGGCAAACATCATAAATTTGTGGCTGCACGTTTTTGTCTCAAGATGCATTGACAGACTGGCTACACTTACTTCTCTTTTCTAACAGTGCTACGTAATGAAATAGGGCGAATATAATTTATCAAAGCTAAACTGAACTAACGAATTTGACTGAGTTGAAATGTCATAGACTCTTGCCAACCAGGTTTCTGGGATGTTCTATTATTTTGTTTATGATACTTTGAAGGGAAGTTCTAGGTACATGTATCTGCCGCCTTACCTCCCCCCATAAATCTTGCTACCGTTCCGTAAGTGAAATATTCTTGAGTGTGACGTAAAACATCAGTAAATAAATTGAACTCGCAGCTCGAGTTCCTCAAAAAGATAAAATAATCCCAGTGAGACAGAAGACCTGACAGAAAGTGAACCAACCGAATGTTTGTAAGGCATTGCATGATTCTGTCTGCCATCAGTTTAATTGCTATAAATTTGTGTTACTGTATAGACTGACATATTGTCTGAAATATATCCTGTAGAATGGAAGCTGAGCAGCAAAGAAAATTACCTACTTCCTCAGTGGTTTTGCATGTAAACATATGGAAAAGCAACTTTAAGTGCACTTTAGGAATCTTTTCCATCAGATTTTGGAGACACCTTAATTCGTCTGATTTTCAGGACAGATATTAGTAGTGCTGAAAGCAGAATATTACATTTCTTTCCCAGCTTTTTCAGGAAGTAAAAATATGAGTATGTTGTTCATTAGATGGTCTAAACATGTGAGAAAAAGAAACTCAATAACCCTGATACAGTTACATGGATACTGGCTAAAAAGAGTAGACCAGGTGTCCCAAAAATTGGAAGGAATAGGGTAATCTGTATTGGTTGGATTGTTCAATTTTCAGGGCTGTAGTCCGTATACAAATTTTCCACTGATGTGGACATTTCTTAATGTATTCAGGATCAGTTGCAGGGACATTTTGATACCTTTTACAGGGGCTCAAATTACAGCAAACCTCAAGAAAGACCATATTATGGGAATATTGCCTGATAAATTTAAGAGAGTCCCCCTCTAAATTTAAGAAGCCCCTATCATTATATGCACTGAAAATATGAAGTTGTATGAGTATACATTATATTTTACCTGTATAATTCAGTATATAACTCGAGGTGTACACCTCAGTGTAAGGTATAGATAAGGTGTACCCATAGTATATAACTTGAGGTGTACACCTCAGTGTGAGGTATAGATAAGGTGTACCCATAGTATATAACTTGAGGTGTACATCTCAGTGTGAGGTATAGATGAGGTGTACCCATAGTATATAACTTGAGGTGTACACCTGAGTGTGAGGTATAGATGAGGTGTACCCATAGTATATAACTTGAGGTGTACACCTCAGTGTAAGGTATAGATAAGGTGTACCCATAGTATATAACTTGAGGTGTACACCTGAGTGTGAGGTATAGATGAGGTGTACCCATAGTATATAACTTGAGGTGCACACCTCAGTGTAAGGTATAGATAAGGTGTACCCATAGTATATAACTTGAGGTGTACATCTCAGTGCGAGGTATAGATGAGGTGTACCCATAGTATATAACTTGAGGTGTTCACCTCAGTGTGAGGTATAGATGAGGTGTACCCATAGTATATAACTTGAGGTGTACACCTCAGTGTGAGGTATAGATAAGGTGTACCCATAGTATATAACTTGAGGTGTACACCTCAGTGTGAGGTATAGATGAGGTGTACCCATAGTATATAACTTGAGGTGTACACCTGAGTGTGAGGTATAGATGAGGTGTACCCAAAGTACACCTCGGTCATGTGCATATACCTTAGGAACTCAGAACACTTTTTGAATTTTGAGATAATCTTAAAGCTTTAGGTTCAAGTTTTGTAATATCTGAAAATGTTTTGACCCAAAATAGACAACTAGAAGAGTGGCAGAATTAGAGAGCTGTATTTGGCCTTGGCAAGTTTTGTACCTATATGTCTGACGAAGCTGCCATTATCAGTGTTTTACCTGTGTGAATAAATGGTTGACCTTTCCTTCACCCGTCCTCCTGTTTTCTTTCCCACAGTGTACGCAAATCCCATCTGTGATAGGATCAGGAATAACTGGACTCTGGGATCACCATTGGGCTGCTTTAATCAAGCCAACCGTCATCAGATATCAGGCCCGTGTTTAAACCGATTGAAACTCTTTCTACCCAGGCTTGAGACGTTTGGAATATTGTGATTTCCTAGGAAACAGCTGACATTTTATCCCGCCCTGTCCAACGAACCAGACATTTTGTTCTTGCACATTAGGTAAGACCGATTTAATAGATTTGAGATGTGTATTTTAGTAACATAGCCAACATGTCTTAAATCACATGTATGGAAGTTTGATAGCAAGCAAAATGAACTACAAAATATATGACTGGCCAACAGGACAATTGTTCTTTGAGAACGACTGATCCAGTAATTACTGATTTTTCAGTTAAATAAAGGAAGCAAATCTCCTAGCTCTTCTGATTTTTAGGACTGATGTTTATAGTTTTGATAGAAAAGAATTACATTTCTGTCCCAGTTTTTGGAAATAGTAAAGATATGAATATATTGTTGATTAGATGGACTAACCATGTGAAAAAAACAGGAAACTAAATATTCCGGCAACAGTTATGTGTATGCTGGCTAAAAAGAGCACACCAGGTGTGCTTAAAAGAGTATTAGGGTAGTAGTAACGAAACTCTTTTATGATTTATTTCCATCCAAAAAGATGGCGTTTACATGTAGTAGAGGCCATATTTATAGATTATCTATATGTGTGTGGTTTCTGGTAATTGGATGAATATTGATAAGTCATAGTTCTTCTTTATGACTATAAATAAATTTTAAAAACATTAATAAATATTTGACCAAAAATCTGTTGGCTTTGGACCTTTTGGGAAATTTCGAGATACATGAATTTGAAATACGATGATCACCATGATCAAACAAGGTGATCTTTGCTTCACACCCAGTTAGAACTCGGCCAGGAATACACCAAAGCATGGTGCACTAAGCCATCATGTCTGATCGCCTGCATTGTTATCAAAGCTAGCAGCAAGTGCATGTCTTCAGATAATCTGGGACTATGCTGTTTAGCATTGTTGTCTTGTTGCAGTGCTTAGTGAGTGCAAATGTAAAGATAATTTAACCCAACAGGCTGAATTATAACTTTATAAGATCAAGCTGATTGTGCTAATTTATGTTTATTGGAATTATGTATGATCCTTTGTTGTACTGTAATTCTTCAGCCTTTTCACGTTTTTGAAAGATATTCATTCAAACATACGCTGAGGGCATTTTTCTGCGCAGACTGATAAAACTGTACTTTTTGTGAAGCGATGAAATTGGCCGACACAATCAATGTAGATTTGTCGCATAATTCATGGTGAAAAGGTGCATTAATCACATTGAAAGTTGCTCTTCCATATGAAGAATGTCACAACTGTTAATTTTCTACATCTCTCTTTGACATAATAATAATTAAGAATCCTGAAAACTGAAAAGCAGAATACACTTAATTTATCGTCTCACAACCAAATCCATGCTTCAGGACAGCACTGTAGATTTGTAGACGAGACCAACAGAAGGCTATGTGTACATATGGCACTGAAATGGACGAGTGTCATGTTTGCAGCGCAGAATGCTGCTAAACAGTGACAGCAGGTCTGTCAGCAACCTGTGGATGGTTGTGGGTTTCCCCCGGGCTCTGCCCGGTTTCCGCCCACCATAATGCTGGCCGCTGTCTTTATAAGTGAAATATTCTTGAGTACGGCGTAAAACACCAATCAAATAAATAAATAAACAGTGACAGCAAAATGCGAAAAGTGTTACATTGGGAACAACGGTCATACTTGTCACATGTAATTAGTGTTGTGTATCACTTATACATTTTTAGATGGAATTCATTTTAATTTTTCCCCTGTGAATAGTATTTTCATGAATATGTGATTAATTTGCCGACTGAATTAATTGTATTACCTGACTTGTTTGTTTTACAACCAGCGTAGCTTAGGTTTATCAAGAGTGTACATGCATTTTGCTTCCTTAGTCAGCCCAGTCTGACTGATTCTTCATTTGTGTCGATGACCGTAACACCTGCGTTAAAGAAAGTTATTATTCTTTTTCTTATTAAACGTTTGCGTTCAGTTACAGCGCGGTTCTCCATGGCTGAGTGGTCAGCATGCAACCACAGCACAAAGACGCTGTGAGTTCAAATCAAGCTCATGTTGGTTTTGTCCCTGGTCGTACTTGGGAAGATTTGGCAGAAACTTGCTCATAGTCGTAGGTTTCCCACTGGCTCTGTCTGTTTTCCTCCCACCATAATTCCAACTGCAGTTGTATAAGTGAAATATTCATGAGTACAGCGTAAAACACCAGTCAAATAAATGAATCCAATTACTGGGCTAAAACAGTATTAAGTCAAGTGTAAAGGGTGGTATTTTAAGAAGAACTTTATTAAGCTCAGGTTATTATACGAGGCAAAGTTTCATTGTTAATGCCCTTCATGTATGTGCATATTAATTACCTTAAATTTAAGCAAAAATTTATGACTTTGCCTTTTGTGTATTGGAATATTAGAGTAGATTTTATGGGTGGTACCCAATATCTCCAAAACTACTGCATGTATTGAGCTCAGGTTGTGTATACAAATATTAAAAGCATAATACCACAAGATCCCAGATGTTTCTTTGTTGAAAGTACATATATAAATATACTGCATTTCTCCTAAAGTTTAGCATTTTTCAAATGAGACATTTTGCTAAATTCTGATTGATTCATCCACCTTGTAAGGCCATGCATCCAAAAGTTTCTTTTGTGATGCTTCTTATCATTGATTGTGATGTTTCTTATCATTGATTTCTTATCAGAAAACCTTAAATTCTGGCATTAAATGTGTAATTTTAGTCCTTCGTGTGCTTCTGAAAGTTGCATGTTTGCATAGAAACTTCAGGTAAAGTACAGCAATAAAAAATTGTATGTTTTGCATTAATGACTTCCCCTGTTCTACCCACAATTCCAGGTGTACACCATGGACGCCGCAGAGTTTCGAAGACGTGGCAAGGAGATGATTGACTATGTGGCTGACTACCTGGAGACCACAGAGAACAGGCGCGTTTTTCCTGATGTTAAGCCTGGTTACCTGAGAGAGCAGATCCCTGATGAGGCGCCTCTCGTCCCGGACAGGTGGGAACAGGTGATGGGAGATGTGGAGTCAGTCATCATGCCTGGGGTGAGAAACTTAATATCAGCTTACAAAACCAGGCAGCACGGCTGGAGTGGTTAAGGTCGCTGTGAGTTCAAGTCCAGATCATGCTGACTTCCTCTATGGCCACACAGGGATGATCTTCCAGCAACTTGCGGATGGTTAATGCTGACCTCCATCGTGTATGTGAAATATTCTTGAGTACAGCTTAAAACACCAATCATTCAAATAAATTAAAAGCAGACTGCAGATAAACAATGAGTATGCACAAACGTCAAAATTAGCAGACGATCATGTGTCCCAGCCACGGTTAATCTCTTCAGATCGAGTGGTTTTAGCTGTCATAATTGCCCATGGGCATATGAAGTTTTCTGTCGGCAGCTCCTGGGGCAATTGGTCCGGAAAATTAATTTTGAAATTGGCCCGAAAATTTAAATGTAATTTCAACCCTTAACGCAATTCATGTTTCAAAACAAAAAGTCTGTAAGAAGAGGAAAAAAATGATCTGCATGCGCATGTACTGGTGATTGATTGCTTTTTGGCTGATCATGTGATATGTCCCCCTTTTTAGGATGACAAATGATATTTAAGCGCACACTGATTTGTTTATGTAAATACAAACTGTGCTCAGTAGAGTCATGGAGGGATCCCGTCCCAAGGAAAGCATTCACATCCTAAATCTTGTGAGGTGAACGTTAAAGGCACTAAAGGGAGCTGGAGTTGAATCGAAGACCTCATGAATTCAGTGTTATGTATGTATTTCTCTACAGTGATACCATTAAGCTCACTTGATCAGTGATATACTGAAGTGAACAACTTGCATATTTTCAGGTCACCCACTGGCACAGTCCCCATTTTCATGCGTATTTCCCCACCAGTAACTCCTACCCCGCCATTTGTGCTGACATTCTCTCTGACGCCATCGGCTGTATAGGATTTTCTTGGGTGAGTTGATTTTTTAACAGATGTATGTTTAAACCTCTACATCTGAACAGTAATCCATCTATTATATCGTGTCATTTTTCACCAACTTATCAGCCTGCTGTAATAAGAGTGAGTGAGTGAGTGATTGGGGTTTAATGTGAGAGTTAACAATTTTTCAGTCATGTGATGACGAAGAAATCCTTAGAGATCATGTAATGTGCCTCCATTCCTTGCAGGACGGATTTCCACCACTCTTTTATCTAGTGCCACTTTATTTATGGAAAATGCCCCAAACTGATAAAGGTGTATTGAAACTAGCAATTAAATTGAAAAGGGGCCTCTGTGGTGCAGTGGTTCGTCTGTTAGTACAGCTCAATGACCCAGGAGCTTCCCCCCAGTGCTGCTGTTCTGAGTTAAGTCCAGCTAATGCTGACTTCCTCTAAGGTTTTACTTGGGAAGACATGCCAGCAGTCTGGTCATGGGTTTCCCTTTATGGCATAAAACATCAATGAAATAAATAAATAAGTTGAACAACAATATGCTTACAAATAAAAAGTTAAGCTTTCATACAAATTTTTTTCATTCGCAAACTTTTTAGAAAGCATCATTTTGAGTGGCATTTTGTACAAAAAAAAAAAAAATCTATGTGTAATCACAATGTCACAATTTAGGATCCACTTTTTCTAGATACAGAACTGTAAAAATGTACCATACCGAATGCTTGTATGCTTGAGAGTATGCTTGCGCAGATATATTGGGTTCGTGATCACTCATCTGGAGTGTTTCCATGGATTCTGCATGACTGTTTAGGGCAAGCATTAGTGTAGAGCAAAAGCATGGTTCTGTTTGTAATTGCACAGAACAAAGATTGTTACCTAGTTGCAGTGACAGATTGGCAGAATCATACAGGCACATGTTGTCGTCAGTTCATGTACTATGGAAATATGGTAGTGAAAGCTTTCACATGGACTGTTATAAGCATGTTCACATGGATTATTGCAAGCACGTTCACATGGACTATTGCAAGCATGTTCACATGGACTATTGCAAGCATGTTCACATGGACTATTGCAATCACATTTACATGACTATTGCAACTGCATTCACATGGGTTATTGCAAGCACATTCACATCGTCTATTGCAAGCACATTCACATGGACTGTTACAAGCACGTTCACGTGGGCTTTTACAAGCACGTTCACATGGACTGTTACAAGCACGTTCACATGGGTTATTACAAGCACATTCACATGGACTATTACAAGCATGTTCATATGGGCTGTTAGAAGCACATTCACATGGACTGTTGCAAGCACATTCACATGGACTATTGCAAGCACATTCACATGGACTGTTGCAAGCACATTCACATGGACTATTGCAAGCACATTCACATGGACTATTGCAAGCACATTCACATAGACTATTGCAAGCACATTCACATGGGCTATTACAAGCATGTTCACATGGGCTGTTAGAAGCACATTCACATGGACTGTTGCAAGCACATTCACATGGACTATTGCAAGCACATTCACATGGACTGTTGCAAGCACATTCACATGGACTATTGCAAGCACATTCACATAGACTATTGCAAGCACATTCACATGGACTGTTGTAAGCACATTCACATGGGATATTACAAGCACATTCACATGGACTGTTGTAAGCACATTCACATGGGCTATTACAAGCAATTTCACATGGACTGTTGTAGGCACATTCACATGGGCTATTACAAGCACATTCACATGGACTGTTGCAAGTACGTTCACATGGGCTTTTACAAGCACGTTCACATGGACTGTTACAAGCACGTTCACATGGGTTATTACAAGCACATGCACATGGACTATTACAAGCATGTTCACTTGGGCTATTAGAAACACATTCACATATCTCTGCAAACACAGCACAATAGCCTTTATTAAAACAGTCTGTTAATATCAGTGTTTGTTTTGCAGGCAGCCAGTCCGGCATGTACAGAGCTGGAGGTAGTGATGATGGACTGGTTAGGGAAGCTTCTCAACCTGCCCTCTGAGTTCCTGTCGTCCTCAGGGGGGCCAGGTGGCGGAGTTATACAGGTGAGCGGGCGGAGCTGTGCAAGGAAATACACCCGAAACTGAAGTTTAGTAGGTGAAACTATGTGGCGTTGTCTTTGGAAGAGTTATGTGGATGATTGAATCGTTTACTCTCCATTCAGTTAAACATCTTCTTGTCACCATGTGGCTTCTGTGTTACCGAACTGGTGATAATCCATACTTCTTCATTTCACTTCACGTCACTCGGTCACGGGGGCCTCCGTGGATCAGTTGGTTAGCGTGCTAGTGCAGCGTAATGACCCAAAAGCCTCTCACCAATGCGGTCGCTGTGAGTTCAAGTCCAGCTCATGCTGGCATCCTCTCCGGCCGTACGTGGGAAGGTCTGCCAGCAACGTGTGGATGGTTGTGGTTACATGTCACGTGTATTGAGGTTATATTGCTAAATAGTTCAAAAGGATAACAGCCAGCAGTATTACTTAAAAGAAATTTGGAAATTTTTTGCCAAAGTGATGTAGCTAGTTATAAACATTTTTATCCATCCTTACAGGCTAAAATAATGTGTGTAAAAACTTGTTAAACTTAGGCGTTGTTAAAAATGTATTCACTGATCCTACAAAAAAACAGAGTCTTACTCTATATTTCTTTAACATCCCACTTTTTTCATTAGTCAGGAAATAATAAAGAATCTCGTAGTTACCCTACCCTATTTTTCTGATAGGGTCAAATGATACCCAATCAGTGATGTAACTTTAAACTTTCCCGATGGAGTTTTTTGGTTGCCCGCCATTGCAAGTGACTTGCGTCAGCATAAAAATAATCTGTGATCCGAAATGCATATGTTGACAATCTTTTGCTTGATTGAATCTTTCGACTCCACTAGTAAAATATTTGTGTAAAATAACAAACTTCATTTTGGCCATGCACAGCTTTCAGATGGGTGGATGAAATCAGAACAAGGCTTTTGCCCATTGGGCAGCGTGTCCTGTCCCACACACGGATGTATTTGTGATCATCAGTGTGTTTAGGCGTAGCTATCTCCGTGCATCGACCAGAAGATTCAGTGGAGGTTGGTCGCCACATACTTAACATGGCAATGAAGAAGATTCAGTGGAGGTTGGTCGCCACGTACCTAACGTGGCAATGAAGAAGATTCAGTTGAGGTTGGTCGCCACGTACTTAACGTGGCAATGAAGAAGATTCAGTGGAGGTTGGTCGCCATGTACTTAACATGGCAACAAAGAAGATTCAGTGAAGCGTTTTTCGACTAACAACTGGTTGAAAACAAATTCCAGTAGCCCTGCTATGTCTTCAACAGATAAAAATAAATTATATGATAGCGCTAAATGTTCAAGACAGTTTGATGAGGGTTGGAAAGAAGAATGGGCTTGAATTGTTGCGCCAAGTTGAAAGATGAGCCGTGTAATCACACATAATCTTTGAGTGGATTCTGGCTTATAATTAAATAAAATAATTACATTTAATTATTTCCAAATTTCTTTCAGTAAATATGTTACTTACATGGTTTAGAAATTGTATATTTGTTGGAATTCTTCCACCAATCAGAAAGATTTGCACCCATGTATTAGTAATTTAGTGGACTACAGTGGATGGTTAATAATTGAATACATCAAAAATTTACATGAATGAATGGCACAACACAAACCTGAAGTCACTTTATCTTTTTTTTTAATCAAATCTGACAATAACATGCAAGATAAAAGTATACGATTGTGGATTGAAACAGTTGTTGTTTTTAATCCAGTACAGTTTTAATATTAATGTTTGCAATAAATTGTAAGACATATAGTTTGTCGTGGGATGGCAAGTGAAAATGAGTTTGGGCAAGCACTTTTCATTGTCAGCTTACCCTGAGAGCAAGCAACCTAAAAAGTTAAGTTACACCACTGCCAGTATAGTTTAGGAATGACCTTAGATATTCATTTTCATGCGCACTATCCATGTTTCAGGGCATAGTCAGCAGGTACCCATGCAGTACCCAGTCTCATGTATATCCATGTTTTAGGGAAAACCCAGTAAGGCCACCCTGGCAACTTTATTGTCAGCATGTACTCACAAACTACCCATGTATATTTTCAGGGCAGTGGCAACATGTACCCACACTCTACCCATGTATATCCATGTATCTGTGCACTGTCAGCACGCACCCATACACTAATCACCTATATCCATGTTCCAGGGCACAGCCCTTGGAGCATTACTGTCAGCACGTACCCACACACTAATCACCTATATCCATGTTTCAGGGCACAGCCAGCGAGGCCACCGTTGTAACATTACTGTCAGCATGCACCCATGTACTAATCACCTATATCCATGTTTCAGGGCACAGCCAGCGAGGCCACCCTTGTAGCATTACTGTCAGCATGCACCCATGTACTAATCACCTATATCCATGTTTCAGGGCACAGCCAGCGAGGCCACCCTTGTAGCATTACTGTCAGCACGCACCCACACACTAATCACCTATATCCATGTTTCAGGGCACAGCCAGCGAGGCCACCCTTGTAGCATTACTGTCAGCACGCACCCACACACTAATCACCTATATCCATGTTTCAGGGCACAGCCAGCGAGGCCACCCTTGTAGCATTACTGTCAGCACGAACCCACACACTAATCACCTATATCCATGTTTCAGGGTACAGCCAGCGAGGCCACCCTTGTGGCATTACTGTCAGCACGCACCCACACACTCCACCAGCTGAGGGATCGTCACCCAGGGATTGATGATGGATCGCGCCTCGCCAAGCTTGTTGCCTACTGCTCTGACCAGGTAAAGGGCAGACAACTGTTGGAATGTATATAACATCAGCCGCATACTTTAATATAGTGAGATGGATTTTTTTTCCATTACCTTTCTGGTGGTAATGCAGTAATGACCAAAAATTTCAACCAAGAAAGAACATTTTTAGATTTAAGTAAATGTTGTAAAATGTTACTTTCGGTAATGAAAGTTACATTTTTTTTGCTGGGATATCATCTTCCCTGCCAAACAAACCACCTTTCGGAAATCAGTAGAGCACTCAAGATCTTGCAAAATGAGCAACTTAGTCATGGGCAACATGTTAGGTCATTTCGTCTGTGTGTCTGTAAACAATTTGGCTTCAAATGCAACTGCTGAAATTAGAGTTCTTAAATGTGATCACTAGTCAAGCAAAACACTCTGAAAAAAGAGAGCTGACATCGCTTCAAACGAGTTTTACCCCTTGTTTGTTTCATTGTTTTTTTTTATTTTATGGTGTCATTGTATTTGAAGAAGTGCTTCACTGTAGAGTGAAATATAATGGTCCAGGGGCCTCCGTGGTGCAGTTGGTTAGTGCGCTAGCACAGCGTATTGACCCAGGAGTCTCTCACTGTTGTGGTCGCTGTGAGTTCAAGTCCAGCTCATTCTGGCTTCCTTTCCGGTCGTAAGTGGGAAGGTCATCCAGCAACCTGCGGACGGTCGTGGGTTTCCCCCGGGCTCTGCCTGGTTTCCTCCCACCATAATGCTGGCCGCCGTCGTATAAGTGAAATATTCTTGAGTACGGCGTAAAACACCAATTAAAAAAACAAATAAATAAATATAATGGTCCTGTGCATTTTTATTGATTATTGTAAGCTTTATAATAGAGGGGTTTTCGTTGTGACAACATCAAGGTGACATCCCTTTGTTCCACGAAGTTGTCACTTTATGCTATGGTAAGGCAAGTCAGTATATTTTAACATGCGCAGATATATAAAGTAATATTAGTATTATCCATACTCAATGAATTTTGTTAACTAAAATATTTATTTTAGAGGATTTTCAAGGTAAGTCATGGAATTAAAGTTATGTTTTGGGGATAATTTTCATTATTGTATATACCTGCCCATGATAAAATGTGGTGATTTACCTGACCATGGACGAAAAGTGATAAAGTAGCGTACTATGACACGGTTGGCAGATTTGTACCCCATGATTAAAGCTGTAAAAAATGAGATGCGTATTCCCTTTTGTTCCTGGGAGATGTGCATTATTAGTTACATGGTTACTCAGTGACAGGATACGGAAATATATGGTGAGGCATCAGCCTTGCCCAATATGAGGTTATTGACACCATATATTTCTGTATCCTATCACTGAGTGACCATGTAATGATTTATCCCTACAAAGACCCTTTAATTCAGCACAAATGACCGATGTATAGACAGATCACTGCAAAGATGTAACCATTGCTTTCACAACCTATAATATAACAAAGGGAGATAACCTAGTCTAAAGACATGTGACATCAGCTGCAGGGTACAGGAATATACACACACCCCCTGTGACCGATGCTGTCCAATGAAATGCAGAGTATTTTGATGCAGGATAATCATATATTCATGTTTTTTTTCCTAGTCCCATTCCTCAGTGGAGAGGGCTGGGATGATCGGCCTGGTGAAGATCCGAAAGCTAAAGAGTGACGAGCAGGGCAGTTTACATGGAGAGACACTGGAGAGTGCCGTACGGGAAGACAGAGCTAAGGGACTTGTGCCTTTCTTCGTAAGTATGGGTACTCTCTTTCCCATATAATCATCATATAGTTAATTACAACGCGAGAAAAAAGAAAAAGAGAAGGGGTGTTGTAATACCTTATGATCGATGTACGAGTCAGTGTGTACTTTGATTTCCCTTTGTTATCTCCTTTCATTATATTATAGCTGATAACCTGTGAGATGTGCTCTGATGGACAGCAGGTCTTTCCCACCTGAAATAATATGAAGCTTAGCTGTGTTGTCCAGTGTGCATTCCTGCCTTTACAATGACAGTTTGTGGGTAAACTTTGTACCCTAGTTCCTCAACCTGTTAAGTTATGAAAAAGCAACTTTCAGTGCTATTTGTGCATATTTTTGATTTGATTTTGGAGACAAAAATACATTTTTTGGATTGACCAATTTCAGGGCTTCACAGAAAGTATAATATTATCAGTCTGTGTAGAATAAGGCCTTTAGAATATGCTTAAATAAACGCTTTGCCAACATGCGAAAAGGTGGAAAAATTACCGTAATGTCATACTCCTGTGTAACGAAGAGAGCAATGATCAATCTAGCTTGGGTTCAGCTCACCTTTTCATGCAAACAGGTACCCTATTAAACTGTTGTGGAATATTAATTTAGGAATATAGGTATTAGGAAGAGTTAGGAATATCTTTGAACATTGCTGTGTAATCTTTCCGTCTGTCCGTTATCAAAAACGCTGGATAGAAACAACTATTTCACTTTGTAGAGGAACCCATGAAAACATCTTGCTAAATTATACACCAGAGATATAAATATTGTACCATGCTATAACCACCTCAACCCTTAAACCCCAGAAAAATGTGGGTGCTGGTGGTTGGGTTGGAGCGGGAGGGGAGAGCTAGGGGTGGCAGAGGCCATTTGATGACAAAACCCAGGCCAAGGACAGAGAAAGACATAATTCAGTTGAGGGCAAAACATGAGCGGATTCATCACAAATGAGGAAAAAGATAGGTCTAATATCCGTAACATCTGCTTATAGCACTATCCACTTTCACAAAAACTTCATATCTCATTTTTTGTTTTTCTTTTAGCGTAATTGTCCAAAAAAAATTGCCTTTATATAGCGTTATGACATGTCACTTCCAAAATATGTTGGTATGACAAAGTTCTGTTAAAGTGGACAGTTTTATACAGTAAATTATTCGTATTATAACATCTGCCTTAACACTGTTACCTGTAATTTACCTGTCAGGTGTGCGCCACTCTAGGAACTACCCCATCATGTGCATTTGACAGACTCCTGGAGTTAGGGCCTGTATGTGAGTACATGTGTTAAGAAAGTTCAATCAGTCTGTATTTTATTCTTTTTGAAAAAAGTATGTATTTTCACTACAGTTGTAATCAACTCTTATAATAAGCAAGGTAAGCTTTTGAAACTCACAGATTTGTAGTAGACACTTTCAAGAAATGCATGTTATCTGCATTTTATACCTCAATTTTGTTTTTACTTACGGTCTTATATTTACTGGTGCTGGACTTTTGTACTGAAAATTTTTGTGTAATGAACAAGCAAGCAAGGGTAGCTTCTAAAATTCAGAGTTTGTAGTGGACACATTTAAAATGTGCACAGTGTCCTCATTTTGTATTCCAAAACAATTTTGTCAGCAATATATAAACTTTTCAACCCTTTTTAAAAAAAAGAGCCCTATTGACTGGGGTGGGAGTTGGGGAGGAGTGGGAGGGTGGGGGGGGCTAGGCCTAAATGCTTGTTACAAGAAAACCATTAAACTTTTCAGTGTAATAACAAAATGACTTTAGGTGTATGATTTTTTGTTTTCAGGTGAGAGGGAAGGTATCTGGATGCATGTAGACGCTGCGTACGCTGGCAGTGCGTTTATCTGTCCTGAGTTTAGACCATTGCTGGATGGCGTGGAGGTATTTGCTACCTTGTGTTATTCTTACACTGTATGCTATATTGTGTGCTGATGTAGCAGACTCAGGAGTCACTGTGAGTTCAAATCTAGCTCATGCTGTCTTCCTCTCCAGTCGTATGTGGGAAGGTCTGTCAGCAACCTATGGATGGTTGTGGGTTTCCCCCCGGGCTCTGCCATGTTCCCTCCCACCATATCGCCATGATTGCTGGCAGCTGTTGTATAAATGAAATATTCTTGAGTGTGGCATACAACATCAATCATGTAAATATATACAATATAAATGTCCCTTGTGGCTATTTAAACTGCTTTCTTTATAAACGGCTGGCCTTTTGTGGAAGCAATCAGTAAACCATACACCATTCACAATGAGTTAATTTAATTTAATGCTTTATTTATTTATAAAGGATTGCCCACAGCCAGTGGCCACGAGGGGTTTTCCTCAACAAGATTAAGCCTTACAGATATTCGCAATAAAAAGTTATAATCGATTTCAAATTAAATGGTTAAACCTTAGTTTGGATTAAATAAATATTATTGTCTACATAAGTAGATGTACCTGTATATAAATGCATACTAGCATATTAAGTAAAGTATAATACCATTTTTCGAACATCATTTGTATTAATGGCTGACTCTGTTGGTGGTCAGGAGGTAATTGTGGATGGTTTGAAATAATTCAGCAAGTCTTTTCTTAACAATTCCTGCCATCGGAACATGAGTCAGCTGTGACTTTTATCTTTTTGTTCATCCACATATTCAACAAGGTGCAACTGTTCCAATCTGTAATGCCACGCTGGCCCCAAATCATAATTCATATTTTTGTGTATCCACTTGTGTAGTTTTTCTCCTTTTTTTTTTTTTTTTTTTTTTTCAATCTTTTGATTTCTTATTTCTGTTTTCCAGTTCGCCATGTCATTTAACTTCAACCCACACAAGTGGTTGTTGGTGAATTTTGACTGCTCAGCATTATGGTAGGTCTACTTGATAACTAGGATTAAAAGTTGTAGATAATTGTTACAAGCTTGTTCTAAACTCTTGTTGAAATTCTGACTGGAAACGTTGGTACATGTATGTATTCCCAAGATGATTTTCAATTTCCATTTTGAACAAACTTTGAACATTTCATTTGACTTAATAGTTGAGACTCTGGAATATGTTATTATTATTATTATATATTATTTTTAATTTAGAGCAGATTCTTACCTGTCCTCCAGCTTATTTCCTAGCTTGGACAATTGTTAGATTTTTCGCGATAGCTCGCTGACCAACATTTAGTTATTTCTGCCAGGGTTTTGCACAGTTTTTGAATTTCCTGGAAAAACAGAATTCCGTTTCAAGGACTGCAAAGCTCTGGAGAAAAATAAAAACTCCCTGAAAAACCTTGAAAGTCCTTGAAAATGTAGATTTTGGATGGAAGGAATTGTCTGTCATGTTTATCAATCTTTTTTTATCAATATGTGAGAAAACTGAATTCGTAGAGCTAACGTCTCAAAAAGACTTGTACATTAACTATTTATATTATAGTATTAAAATATAGTTATAAAATTTGAAAAAGATATGATGTGACTTAATAGATTTTAGGAACTTTATTATTGATTTTGAACAGTAACTGGTGCAAAGACAAGGTAGATATTTTGTGTACCGGTAGGGTCATTATTTGAAGTGTGCAAAACTTTGACTGGAAGTTGTGCAAAACTTTAACTGGAAGTGTGCAAAACTTTGACTGGAAGGTGCAAAACTTTGACTGGAAGTGTGCAAATCAATTTCTTTTTGAAAATCTCTCGTATAGCCTCTTTAGAAACCTACATACAATCTTTCCTTGAAAACTGCATTTGATCCCGGAAAACTCCTGGGATATCGTTCATGTTACGAACTGTCTGACATGTTGTTGTTGTCTTCAGGGTGAAGGACAGCCGTCTCCTTTCAGAAGCCTTCAATGTGGACCCTCTGTACCTGAAACACGAAAACCAGGGCAAAGTTCCAGACTACAGAGTAAGTCATGCAATCTACGTGATGTAGAATGATCAAGTCATTCAGCTGTTACTTATGTTACTTATCTTCCTGGGCATTAATTGTCTTTTTGCCTACTTTTGAGATTATAAACAAATTCTTAATTATGAATAACCCACTTGATTTCTACCTTATAGAGGGGGGTCATTTTATTTTTCTTCATATTCATGGAGTTGTATAATGAATATATTTCGGCGTATAAAAGAAGCAAGTTTTGATGCAAGGTAAATGCATATAAACTTTTTGAAAAACTAAGTAATTTAATAGCACAGTCTATGACAGATAATAAACAAAATGGCTACTTTCAGATTATCTGAACCATGTCAAACATGATATTTGTGAAACCCAATGAACCGTGCCGTTTTAGTAATATTTGTTTTTCACAAGTCTTCTTTTCGACGAGTAGGAAGATGTAATGTCACAGTCTGTTTCTTCATTGCATCAATGTAAATGAATGAAATGTGGGTTTTTTTTAACATCTCAAACTAAAGCACACATGCCTTGTCTCAGCCTATGTCCCACCCAGGGGGGATAACTCACATGTCAGCTAGAATCAGGGGAGATAAATCTCTTTCACTTACGCTGACCAAGCAAAGCAGTAGTCAAAATGGCATGAGGCAGCTGTTCACATCTGTTCATGCCACAAGGAAATGTCATTGATAGAAATGTTTGTAAAATGTGTTTGATTTTCAACATATTTCTATTCAGACATTTTATGAGGGTTTTTCTTTTATACTAAGTATATATATTATTTTTTGAGCTAGAAACTGATCCTGACCAAGAGTGCTTGTTCCAATTCACCTTGTATGGACTTGTTTGGTTATTTATCAATTACTACACAAGAAGCTTGCTTTGCTCTGGACACTACGGTTTCCTCCATCGGTACACCAGACTTCAGTAATGTACATGTAATGGTATGGGTGAAAATTCATCAGTACATCATTGAATACCAAGTAAATAAAAAATGTAGCTGTTTATTGTGTTTGTTTGTTTGTGCGCAGCACTGGCAGATCCCCCTGGGTCGTCGTTTCCGCTCGCTGAAGCTCTGGTTTGTCATGAGACTGTACGGACAGAAAGGGCTTCAGGAATATATCAGGAAAGTGAGTCACTCGTTTGAATACCCACATTTCATCTGTTGTATACAGTTACATGGGTTGTCTCTTATCTGTTGGGTGTGAGGTTGCCATCAACAGTGTTTACGTAGCTCAATTACTCTGGAGATTCTCTCCGGGGAGATTGCTATGGGTTCAAATCCAGTTCATACTGGCTTCCTCTCCAGTCGCACATGGAAAGGTCTGCCAGAAACCTACGGGTGGCTGTGAGTGTTTTCTCCCATTTTAATACTGGAGCACAACCTCACACATTGGATATTGTTCATGTACTTGTCAACAAATAAATGTACAAGTCAATAACTTTTCATGCCTTCATTTTCAAAAGAGTTCTAATAATTCAGCAGCTACCAACAACAATGAGCTGTGGGAAAATATCTTGTGACATATTTTCAAGACAATTAAATTACACACTGTTGCCAATTGAAATGAAAATGACAAACGAGCAGTTCACCTAAGGCAAGTATTTTCTCTAAGCTCATTGGAGGCCTTGAGGTGGACCCTGTGCTCTCCTTCTCATAGGTTTCTGCCGAACAGCAGTAAAACATCTGTGAAAACCAATTCAAGTTGTTCATTCATGAAACATTGTCCGTAATGCTCTTGATTGAGATAAATTCGCTATATGGCCTGATATTTTGTCTCAAAGATGAATGTACCCACTCACCCTTGGAGCTCATGAAAATATTTATCTGTTATACAAAGTATCAGGCCCTATACCCGTGCAACACGCAGGTATAAGTCATAATATTGAAGGGTAGGGACATGTGGTAAAGATTATGGCTGTTCATGCTCATGATACAAGAAACATTCATTGTTTTACATCGAAACAATATTATGACTGAGACATTCTGAGCTGGATAAACATCTGAGATTAGAGAGGAGGTTATAAACCTCATCATAATGGTATTTAAAAAATTAAACGTTTCAAAGTTGTTGACATTTAACTCATGATTGTGACAGTGAATTTCTTCTCATTCTGCTTTCTCCCCAGGATGTTGCTCTAGCACATGAGTTTGAGACATTTGTCCTGAACGATTGTCGCTTTGAACTGACCGCTAAAGTCGTCATGGGACTGGTATGCTTCCGCCTGAAGGTGAGTTCCCTTTGATGTTGGTTGACGGGTAACCCATCTTCCATACCACCCTAAATTCCTCATCCTTTTCACATATGAAAGAACAACTTTCAGAGCAAATGCACCTTTATAATTAGATTTTCCTGACAAAACTACATTGGTTGGATTGGTCAATTTCAGGGCTTCACAAAAGATGTAATTTTGTGAGTCAGCACAAAATAAAGCCCTCAGAATATCCTTGAATAAAAACAGTTTCATTATAAATTGACTGAGTTACCTGTAGTTAAATGAAGATATTGTTATTTTTATGTGTAGATGTTTGCGTATTTCTGTAAATGTACACCATTCTTTGTTACCAAAAGTCACAGTTACAGTGTAACACCAGCTGAAGTGTTATAATGTCTTGGAGAAAACTGGAATTTATGCAGCATAATAAAACTTCACTCCGTAATTATGGAAAGCAGTGGTAAGGCATTCGACACAGAGCTGCTGACAGGTATATGAGTCTAGAGTTCAATCCCGGTTGAGGTTAGGAAATTTCCAGATTCCCCAGATTTTCATGGTGGCACTGTTACAAGAAGCAGTCCATGTTGCTCATTGGGCAGTTTCATGTTAGTTGAATACCACTTTTCTGCCACAATTGTGGCATGCAAATTAATCTATATGTAACGTGAGGCGTTTTTCTAGCCAATTTCAGAAAGACAAAAAAGCTTAAGTTTCTTTTAAAAGGTTGTATTGAGCTCTTAATTTGAATATAAACTATATGTTTTAGTTTGAGATACATCAGTCAAATGCGTTTGTTTTTGCTATTTGTTTTGGGATACAGGGTACAAATGAGCTGAATGAAATACTGCTGAAGAAAGTCAATGACGACGGAAGAATCCATATCGTGCCATCAAAGGTCCATGAGACGTATTTCCTGCGCTTTGCTGTGTGTGCCAGAAGGACAGCTTCCAAAGACATCAGTTACGCGTGGAATGTGATATCTGAACTGGCAGACAATTTACTCAAACAAGGGGAGATAAACGGGAAAGTCAGAAGATGATTGGTTGAATCTTGTCCAATAATTTCTCTTTAAATTGAAATCAGTGTGTGTAGCACATGCTTTATGTTACATTTGGGCTGTAATGGTAACATTTGGAATATTTAATGGATAAGAAAGTACCTGGTTAAGTTTGTAGAAATGTATTCAGGTATAAGAAAAGCACCTTTTTACTGTTTTAACATCTGAAAAGATTCAAGCACTGTTGGTTAAACACTGGCATCTGAAAAGCTGGAGAAGAAGGCAAAGAAAGGCACTGTATTTCACATAGCATTTAACATTTTTCAGGTGACGCATTTAGCTGGATTCCAACTGACTTGTTCACCTTATTGTGCCATTTAGTAATTTTTATGGAGTTTATTTCTTTGCCAAAAAACTGAAGTATTGACATCAAAAATATCATTTTAATGCCTGTATGGTTCTTCTGGAAAAAGTGCATTTTTACAGAATTTTGGGTTACATGCAGCAGTTTTAAGACAAACTTTAATTGTGAAAGTCAGCCTGAGTTGTTCTGTTTGGCCAGTCTGTGATGTGTTCTTAATAATATATCTGCTACCCTGCACCGACAAGGGGAGACAAATGCTGTTGGAAAACTCATCTGTTACAAGGCTATCGGTTATTTTTACTTCACAATGATATGCCTTTACTGTTTAATATTAATTTAAACATGGTTGTGGCAAAAGAAAAATAAGGGTTATGAGAATCCTGGGGGTAGATTGCAGATTAGATTAGCCAGATAATGGCCAGAGCTGATAAATAGACATTTACGAATAGTCTGCAATAAGGCTGTGACTCACTGCAATATGGGATTTACATTTAGAAGATCCTCCCACCATAATGATGGCTGCTGTTGCATAAGCCAAATATTCTAGAGTATGGCGAAAACACCACTCAGATAAATAAATGAAATAAATTCAGAGAGAAAAAAAAAATTGTAACAGCTGCAAGGTTCATGCCAAGTCATAGAGTATTATTCTTTGTGCTCCCTTTCACTTGAGCTGTGCATTATTTGATTGGCCCATGTTAATTAGTAGGATATAGTTTGCTACTGTACTCAATTTCTGGCTTTTAAATGACAGCTCCTGTGTGGTGTTTTTACGGTGTACCAAGGAAGTAGAAGTCGGCCTGGCCTCCATTTGAACATATGTTCTACAAAATCTTGTATGAAAAATGTCAACATACATAACGAAAAGAATTTAAAGTGATTATGTGGAAGATACATCTAAAATACGTCAGTTTTTACACATTTTAGGTATGTATTAATATTTATTTTTTTTGTATTGTTCTGAATTAATTAGCTTTCCATTTTTCCGGCACATACCCAAGGTATGCACTCAAGTGAACACAACATTGCAATAGCGTAAAGGGAGATCACTCTGCTGATCATGTAACAAAATTCCTGGCAAAGTATGTTTGAATCATACTCCTCACAGCGCAGGTGCCGATCTCTACAGTCCACATCACTGCCACCACTGGACAGACTTGGCCTTTGATTTATTTATTTATTTATTTGATTGGTGTTTTACGCCGTACTCAAGAATATTTCACTTATACGACGGCGGCCAGCATTATGGTGGGTGGAAACCGGACAGAGCCCAGGGGAAACCCATGACCATCCGCAGGTTGCAGACACACCTTCCCACTTACGGCCGGAGAGGAAGCCAGCATGAGCTGGACTTGAACTCACAGCGACCGCATGGGTGAGAGGCTCTTGGGTCATTATGCTGCGCTAGCGCGCTAACCAACAGAGCCACAGAGGCCCCCGACTTGGCCTTTGAAGCTTGTGCAGCGCACGTAGGCTTGTTCAGTAAAACATTAAAGTAAAATTGTTTCATGTGTTGGTTACAGTTATGTTTTGCATAGTTTATATTTAAAAAATGCATGTATGTGAACTATTATAATGGAAACAAATGTTGAGAGTTTTCTGACCTCAATCCCTGCCTCATCTTACACTGTGACCCCAGTGACCTTGGGGTTGTTCAGGATTTGTGTACACATTTTGCTAGCGGTGGCAGTGATGTAAAGTGAACAAAGAGTGGTGCATACACTGCGAGGAGTACAGTTTTGAATAATACATGGTGCTTATGATTTTCTTTTTGATGATTAGTCATTAAATATAAAAGGGTAAAAATTTGGGTCAAAAACAGTCAAAGGTCACACGCATTAGAAAGGCATTACTTTTGCCATTGTTTTTTGTTGTTGTTGTTGTTGTCTTAGTGGCTGTTGTGTTTTTAGGTTAATAGTTGCGATATATTTGTTCTTATCAATGTTCAACACTATTATGTGTACCCGAATCAGTATTAACGATTTAGAAAGATGTTTTTTTGAATGTGAGAGGTATTGTAATAAGCCATAAGATACCTTCACTTCACATTATATTTATTTCATTGATAAAATTTCATATCATGCAGTTGCAAATAGTAGTTTTGACAACTGATTGAAACGAACATCCCATACCTGGCAAAGTGATCCAACTCTCACTTGTACAGGCGATTGAAACAGACATTCACTTTCGCAAGTGATTAAAGCATTTGTTTAAGCCAGTGATACTCGTACTGACACATGACTGAAGTAGACATTCACCTTTTCCCAGTGATCACAGGAGAACAAGTAATTGAAACAGACGCATGTACCAGATTAAAATAGCACAAATTATAATTGGGTGACCTTGTTGGGTTTTTAAGCAAATACTTGGAATTTGCCCATTTATCATCTGACGAGAAGGAAAAATTCCTACTGGCTTTGTTGTAGATAGCTTAAATAAATTCCATTCCATTTTAACTTCATGTAACATGACATAGCAGGTCATTGAAAGATTGTGTTGTTTCTTTAAAATGTTATATTATTTCTACACAATTCTATCTATTTCTGTGATAATAAATATTGATTTTTGTGACCAGATGTTCAGTCATTTCCCAAAGGTTGTTCCATGATATTTATCTTATTTTAGTGTCAGTTTTCAAAACTGGGATTCAGATTTTTGTTCTTATTGCTGTTATAACTGGGACATGTATCTGCCTACATATGTTCTACATTTTTGCCTCATGTTAGAGAATAAACAGTTCTGTTTGAGCATCGTCTTGTCTCTATAGCTTTATCATAGACCTGGGCTCATATTCATCAAATGTCTTAAAGATTGAAGTCAAAAATTTGAACACAGCTACATATGAAAGGTTGTGCTCTAAGAAGTTTAAAGTTTGTACACGAGTCTTTACTGTAAGACAGCACACCAACCTTTCCTTGTCTGAGCTTGGGCTTCCAAGCTCTTGTAATTCATAACATAAGCCTTAAAGTTGCTTGAAAAATACTGTTTACCTAGACCTGTCGTTGCTTTCAAATGGAACTTAAAAAGTATTTATCTAATTTATCACAAGACTGAGGCATGTTGGAGTAGTAATGTACATTGTAGTGTACCACAATTATGATAGGGGAGTGGCTAAGTTACTTTCTAAGGATTTGATTGGACTAACACTTTGAAATGTGCTGTCAGTCTTTGTTTTGGTGGATCTTGGGTGCCATGTGTCTCGAAACCCCTTCTCGTGACAAAATTACTTTTCGTTCCATTTGCGGTCAGAGCGGTTGTGACGACGTGATGTCACAGAGATACGGACAGGTCAGAGAGGCCTATAGACGTGTGCATTTGTGTGCTCTTCGGGAAATGTATATTCTCATGACCATGTGGTGGTCGTGCCAGCACAGCGCAATGACTCCAAAACCTCTTACCAATGCTCCGTCCCTTCAAGATTATAATCTGTAATGACCATGTGATGTTCAACTTTCCTGACCTATTTATTTGGTTGATGTCCTCTATCCATAGACCGTCCCCCTCAGGAGTGGTAGATCCAGGGTCAATCCTGGGTCGAGTCACACCCAAGACTTTAAAAGAGAAAGTTGTAACTTCCTTGCTTGGCATTCAGCATTAAAGGGTTAGTGCAACGACTGGTTGACCCGTATCAGTATAATGGCTCGGCTGAAGCAGCTTACTTGCATTAGGTATAGCCATCTCAGTGAAGCAGCACTAGATAAATGAGGGGTGGACGTCCGTCCTGCAACAAGGAGGCACATTACGTGCACTTTTAAGGATTCCTTCATCATCATATGTCTGAAAAATTGTTAAGTACAACGTTAAACCTCAAGCACTCACTCACTCCTACATCCGTAACGGATAGCGGTCAAATTCATGTGTTAATGGAACTAGGCAGAGCTGGGTAAAATCACAACATCACCAAAGCACATGTACTTCAAAAGAACCTCCTACCCAGCTCAAACTTGAAATACGAAGAACTGGATTTAATGTAGAATTATTTCCTTGATTTTTTAATGCCTTACTCAAGAATTTTCCACCCAATTTTATAGGTTGAAGAAACGGTGCCCACCTTCACAGAACTTTGTAAATCACGTTTTCGTAAATTTCCTAATAAATCAATGCACCTTTATATGATGCTTTAACTTATACACAAAGTCGTTTGCGAAAAGTTAAGAGAAATCTGAATTGCAATATGTGGTGAATGCAACCTAAGGAGTGCAAGTGCCCAGGGAAGAACCACTATCCTTTGGAAAGTTAATTAACTCTGGAAACTTTGGAAAGTCACTTAACAAGACTGTCATTCACGGCTTGTCACCAAGGCCACCTTGAGCAGTGAGTGAGTGAGTGCTTGGGGTTTAACATCGTACTTAACAATTTTTCAGTCATTTGACGATAAAGGAGTAATTAGAGTGCATGTAATGTGCCTCCTTGTTGCAAGACGGATTTCCACCTCTCTTCTATCTAGTGCTGCTTCAATGAGATGACTTTATGCCGAAGGCAAGTAAGCCGCCCCTCTCGAGCCATTCTACTGATACGGGTCAACCAGTCGTTGAATCAACCGCTGAATGCTAAGCAAGGAAGCTACAACTTTCTCTTTTAAGGTCATTGGTGTAACCCGACCAAGGATTGACCCTGGATCTAACCCCCGTGAAGCGTACCTTGAACAGTGAGAGCTCAGAAAATGTATTTCTCTGTTGGAAGCCGGGTTTCAACATGCACCTGAAGTGTCTTAGCGATGGAAACGCAAGCACCTTAACCCCTCAAGCTTTTGTGCATATGACTTTCATTGCAATTTATGTATATAACTGATTTGATTTTGGAGACAAAATTACATTTGTTGGTTTGCCCAATTTCATCTCTTCACAAAAAGTGTGACTTTATGAGTTTGCACAAAATACTGCCTTAAGAACATGCCTGAGTACACACCTTGCAAACATGTGAAAAGGTTGAAATATTGCAGTACCATAACAATTTGGCCACAATCCATATTTTCCCCAAACAGAGCATCAACATCAAGACACAATCAATGTGGTTCAATTCAGATATAAATTTATTTTGTATGACTTGCAGTTAAAAATGGGTTTTCTCTTTAAACTGATGTCAACAAAAAAAAAAAAAAAAGTTTGTGTACAATAAAATTTACCTACACTGATAGCGTGTCTTTCAAGATTTTTTACATTTCCTGTGGGAAATGCTAAATATAGTGAAAATGATAACTAAAAAATTGTGCTAAAGGCAAGAGACTACATAAAAAATCGTGCCAAGTACAACTTTTACCAAAATGTTTTAAAATACATTATAAATGAACTATGTTTGTGCTGCAATTTGACAAACTTGTCAAACAAGCTATGCATTGAGTTATAAATCAGAGCATTAAAAAAAAATAATAATAATTCATTAAAACAGCTAATGTATATATTTGTATAAAAACAAATGGACTAGAGGCTTGAATGACGTCTAACCACTATCTGGTTAAATGAATGAACGGTGGTATGAAACAATCAATACCAATCGGCAAAGAATACAATCAAGCTTATGAATTCAGGGCTTCGAGAAAAAAAAGAAAAAAAACTCTTTAAAACTTTCTCGTGAATTGATCAGTTATTTGACATAACAGGCTCAACAGAAGTCTTAATGTACAGCTTCACCCATTTCTCTTTTAGGAAAGCTGATTGCCAAGTCTTATAATTTTTGGAGGTGCATAATGTGTATTTCAATTTGAAATAAAAATTTGTTAATTGGAAGATGTTCCAAGAATGCAAATTTTATACTAGTGCACACCTGAACAAAGTCCTGTGAAATTCTATTACCCAATCCACATTAAACAATGGACAGCAGTAAGAGGTACTTACATGCATATAAAGAAGACAAACTAAATTCTTAATCTACCTCATGTATAAAACTAACAACATACAGGCATCACATAGCTAGTAGTATAAAAAATTTTAAAATATTGACATTGCCGAAATGTTAGTCCGCAAGTCACTTCAATATATTATTCACAGGTGTTTTCACTTTCAGTTTTAGGACTACATGTACACTGAGGAATACAGAGGGTCCCTTCCTACTGAAGAGAATACACTGGATCAACTCCAAACATATACATTCACCTTCAGTTTCAGGACTATACTGAATACAACAGGTCCCTTCTCGCTGAAGACGACATAATTGATCAACCCAACACTGTACTTTCAGTTTTAGGACAACCGTACAACGAATATCGCAAAATATGCGTTCTTATTTGAGACAATATACTGGATCAACGCCACACATACTTTCACTTTCAGTTTCGGGACTATACTGAATACAATATGGCCCTTCTTACTGAAGATTACGTATGTAATGGATTAACCCAATAACCTGTACTTTCAATTTCAGCTCCAGGACTATACCCAATATTAAGAAATGTCCATTTTTATTTGAGACAATACAATGGATCAACCCTACACATATTGTACATGTGCTTTGATCTGCATTAATACTGGCAACAACAGTCCCTAACAAAATACCTACATTAACAGGCTGGTTTTAGTACATATACTTAAAAACTAAAAAGTTTCCAAAAAAGATCTTTTACATATACGTACCAAGAATGAGAACTATTCAAGTGCTACTCTACAAGTACCAACAAACACTTTGTCTACATGTACATGAATGATTGACAATGTACATGGACTTACACACACATAGACATGTATTATAATTGTACACATGTACATGGACATAATATTAATCATATCTCCACAGTGTATATACACAGACATAGTATTTACAAACTTCGCCTTCAGCTGAGTGCATTCACTATAAACTTCAGGAGTCTGTACAGTGTATGCTAAACTAACTATACAACAGGCCACTGTCACTGACCTGAGGTTTTTGTTGGTTACCGTGGAGACAATAGATCGACCTGCTCATACATGATGTGCCATACCAATAGATTCTGCTTGCTTGGAGATCTCACTCAGTGAGCTCACTGATGTAACCATGGTGACAAAGGACTACAATTTCTGGTCCTTCTATAGTGGCTAAGGATATGAAACATATCCAACTGACGATCACTGCAAATTGTTGACTTACGCCTGGAGACTGTGACTTGTTTCAATAAAGGGTTCAAAACTGGAGGTCTGTATTCAAGTACTAAATGCATTTACACATTTGTTAGGTGTTTACGCCGTACTCAAAAAGAATATTTCACTTCTAGGACCTTTGATTTAGTTGATCTAAAAATATCCAGTTTCATATTATTTATCAAGTTCTTGTTTTCATATTTACAGTAATGTTTGATACGTGTAAATGTCAGCAGTTTCTAAATTTTAGCCCAAATTATGGGGGCCTAAAAGAGTGCCAAACAAGAAGCCATATTTTCCCCTGTCCACTACAAATATGTACTGTGGAATAATGTGAAATTACCTTGAAGTCACCAATTAGGCATTACGAAATACAGATATGTATCAAATCTAAATTTATGTGCTGCCATAACGTCACAGAAGAAATGAAAAAATAAAACCAAAAAAAAGCAAATTTGCAACACATGTACATGTACACAATGTAGCTGCGACTATCTGTTGATCTGGTCACTGGGACGAGGCCAGAGTTTCACGTCACCTTGCACGCAGGACCCTCACCAAGTGAATGGCCCTTAGGCCAACATGGATGTTAAAAGGCAGGACGTTAATTGACATGCAGGATAACAAGTCAAAAATTTCACCCAGCAACCAAGTTATAGAAAAACTTAAAAATTCAGATGTATGAACTCATTCATGCTACTCATTCAAATAACTGGTAGCAACAGGCTTACAATTGCATGTACAAGAGAAAAATCAATCAATCTCAGGGGCTGAAAAAAAAAGAAGTTGTGTCATTCTTGATAAAGGCAGGGTTTTCAAATGTAGATGGTTCTAAAAAAAACTTTTAACAAAATTTAAACTGATATCTTTTAGCTACATGTATATTCCTGCTAGAAACATTATACATGTCTGTATGCACCGATGACAAATTTTCAAATTATGATCTGTCTGGTGGATTTCCTAAAGATAGCAACAGATCAGCCCAAGTGTCTTGTTCTTCCCTGCATACTGTGTGAAACTTACTGTAAGCTGGATTGGTCCACAGAAATTCTGATAAAGGACCTAAAACCATGCAAATAAATGCCCTAAAACCATGCAAATAAATGCCCTAAAACAATGACAGCCCTGAAACTCACCTTTTTCCAGCATGTACTAAATTGTAAACAAACCTCAAAACGTCTTTCAAAAATCAATGCAATACAAAGCTCAGAATCATGAGAATTAGTAATATGGGTTTCTTACCCTACTTCCTCAACCATTTCGCATGTGAAAGAGCAACTTTCAGTGCAATTTATGCACATTTTTGGTTTAATTTTGGAGACTGGTTGGACTGGGCTTCCCAAAGGTATAACTTAATCATTCAACACAGAATAATTCTTTCAGAACATGCTTGAATGTACATCTTGCAGACATGCGAAATGGTAGAAGAATTACAGTACTCAAGGGTGAAGTTTTATATCATTAACCATAAATTACCTGTGCTCTCTTGACATTTCTGTGTACAGGTCTGAAAACAGGTGTCTGACATTTCTGAAAAGCACTCCTTCAGAGAAAGTGGAGAAAACTCATGTATTCAATGTTTACTGTTACATATGATAGTACCAAGGCTGTTGTTTTCAATAATGTCTGCGACTTATTTTCAGGCTTGTCTGTATATTTTGGATGTCCATGTACAGTGTATGTAAATAAAAGTGAACAGTTAAAGTAGGTATACAATGTACAGACTCCGAAAGTCAGCCCAAATGTAGTCTCCACTATCTTCACTCTGACCAGGTAGACGATTTTCATGAGCCTGCACTGATGAATGACATTGCACTATGTACCTCCCTGATTTATAAAACACCATCTGTCAAAGATCACTAACAAATTCAATGGCACATCACAGAGAGGTGAAGTTATGTCTTGAATGTTACACCCTGAAACTAAGCACTGAACACAGGAATATTACGGTCAGCAGTCAGCCTTCATGTACATCTATCATAGTCTTTCTTGGAAACACACATGGTTTTGAGC
Source organism: Liolophura sinensis (assembly GCF_032854445.1). NCBI lineage: Eukaryota > Metazoa > Mollusca > Polyplacophora > Chitonida > Chitonidae > Liolophura > Liolophura sinensis. Next base: position 10,004,218 of record NC_088307.1, read on the forward strand.
AACGCTAGCATGTATGGCTGTCCCCCGGGCCATTGGACTCCTACAGCAGAGCTGGGTTCTAATTTTCAGTAGCACTTGAGTGAATTCATCGCAAAGGTTTGTACAGAACCACGCGGTTTCCCTCGGGGTCGTTCATATGCCAGTAACTACTACAGATTTTTATTATTCCTTGAATGTTCTCAATGTCTTTGACTTGTATATAGATGACGGCGTTTTTCAGTGAACTCACCGACAGTCCCGGATAATATGCCAGCACAAATTCCGCCTGGCGCGAGATCGGGAACACACTGTACTTGACGCTCCCTTCCGGAATCTGCCGCTCATAAGGCTCGACGTCCAGAAGGGTCTTATAAAACCGTTCCATTTCAGTGAACTTTTGACTGCTCTGCACAAAGAGCGTGAGCTGAACGCCAGGCTGCGAGGAGCCAGTCCGAACGCCAACCAGCGGCAAATTCAGGCTTTCGTGCACAAAATAATGGAGGCCATCTTCCAACGCCTTGGCGACTGGACCCGGCAGGACCAACGGCTGCCATCCCAGACCAGAGAAACACTGGAGCGAACGTGCAGCCTGTGACTGGTTATGCCCTACAAACATTAGCGTCAAACACAACGCTGGCGTCTCCAGCTCCATTTTAGCCTGTTTCTTTGGACGTTCTGAAGGAGCGTCGCCATTCGACTTCCCGTTTTCGTTCTCCCTTAATCTAGCAAATGTGAACGCTCCCGTGAAGGGCAAGAGTGGTGGCATCAGGCAGTTGTAATGTTTTTCACACGAAGCCGATTCAATCTCAATGAAACACTTGGATGGGTTGCTGAGCAAAGCGGCTGTAGGATAACAAAAGACAGAAAATCAGAAAATTCCTGTTGATTCAAATCTTTTTGTCCTCATCATACATCTTTTATTTTCATTAAATAAAACAAATGGATTAAAGAAATCCCAATTAGATGGTGAACAATACACTATACCTTGAAAATGACTGATCGAATGAATGATTGATGGGATTTTAATACCCCACTTAAAAACATTTCACTGATAATATAGTGGTAGTCCGGTGACAACAACCAGTTGTTGGCCAGTACAAGCACTTGTACATGTAATTGACAAACGTCTCATTTTGTATACCATATGGGTTGAGTGCAAGTTGAACTTCATGTACTACCTCAATGGTCCTTTAATCACTGTCAACTGTCTCATTACCAACAAGGCCACTATAGTAGTGCACAAGGCTAGAACTGAACGCACAACTTTTGTGTCCAACCAATGAGGAGATGGCATTTTCTCTTTATCCCATGAGGTGGTGTTTGTCTGAAGTGGACTGTTTATGGCGAAATGTCTACACTGTTACAGTGTATCACTTCCTGCCGCAAAATCACTATGATGAGCTGCTGACAGAATGCCTGCCATCATTAAAATGGCACTTGCCATATCCCAATTCAAAGACGAATATCTTCATCACACAGCCTTGACCTTTCCCTAAACCTTAAAAAGTTCAGGGTCAGCTGGTACTCACAGCTGTCTAATTCAAGTGCTGCATAAATTAGAAGATTTGAACATTTACATGTATTTCAAAAATAATAAATACTGAATATCTCTGAATTTCACTACATACTTTGACCTTTTTCGCTTTAATTACAGCAGAATAACATATCTTTGCACCGAAAACAAAAAGGCAAAATCAATACAAAAAGTCAATTAGGACTGGCAGTTGCATGTGTGTGAAGTCACTTTTCACCTCATGTCATTAAAACATGACACAGGGATGAGACAGACACCGCGATGAAAAAGAGGAAACTATACATCATATTTGTAATACTGACATTTCTAGCATTTTTTAATGTAATTCTGAACATTCCTGTGATGAATTTTTTTGCATAAATAAAGCAGAATTTCAGAAGTTTCAGGTTTCAGAAGTAAATTTATATTTATCATGTCTTCTTAATGTTGTACCCGACTGTAAGATAACAATGTCAGATTTATGCAAACACGATTAACAGTTTGAATACATGTCGAAAAATTCAAAATAATCGTGGCATGTGAATGGACAGACAAATGTTTCTCACTACTTCTGTCTATTCTACCACTACCAAAGCACTGAAACACACCTTATGGTAATTATTAAAATGGGAATGTGGAGCATTCTGCATGAATTGATGTATTAAAATTGTCTACAATTACAAAGCCACATGTAATAATACATTAGTACCTAATTACTTAGAATGAATTCTTACGCTCAATTTTGATGACTTTGAGGCCTGACCGGTCGAGTTCTCCGCTGATGAAGCGTGATCCCAGAGCACTGTATCCCTGTTTGTCAGCAAACCACAGCAGGATGTACTGGCCTGACCATCTGTAAGAGGAGGTAACTCATTAGGACAGGGGAGGCAACACTGGGGAGAGCCAAAATATATACAAACCATGCTGACTAAGTCAGGTTTATGGGTGAAAAAAAAAACCCGGAGTAAATCACCATTCGGCCATAGGTACATGTACCTGACAACCCATCTCGTCCTCCAACCAAAGCCAAAAAAGCTGGAATCAAACTAATACCAATGATGTCACAAACAAATACCAAATACCAGTGCTGCTTTCAAGTGAAAGATGAAAAAAGATGAGGAAATAACCCTCATTTTACATTTATTTTGAAACCCTCATATTTGAAATTCATGTTTTGTTAAGCAGGTGTTTTTACAAAGCAAGGCCTTTAGCCTAAAAATGTTATTCAAATTAAACATTCAACTAGTATATGCATCAAATCAATAAAATTCCGACTGCTGATTCTGTTTGGCGGAAGTTCAATTCCAGCCAACTTCCGGCATCCAGCTACAAATATTTTTCCCAATACTGATTAAACTTTTGGACCTTAGCCCAAAATGGCTTTGTAAACCAAGCCCCTTGGTTAAAGTACGGCCCTTACCTGAAGGGTTTGACCCTATGGTCAGCCAGGTGTGATAGGAGATCGTGGGCGACTTTCTGAGCTTTGTGTTCTGATGCCAGCTTCTCCTCTACAGTGATCAGGCCTAAAGGGCCAAACGTGTCGACCAAGTCTGACAACTTCTGACCCCATGTCGACTGAATCTACAACGGTACAAACACAGCAAGATGAGCACACAGTACATGTATATCATACATTAACCCTGAGCACACAGTACATGTATATCAGACATTAACCCTGAGCACACAGTACATGTATATCAGACATTAACCCTGAGCACACAGTACATGTATATCAGACATTAACCCTGAGCACACAGTACATGTATATCATACATTAACCCTGAGCACACAGTACATGTATATCATACATTAACCCTGAGCACACAGTACATGTATATCATACATTAACCCTGAGCACACAGTACATGTATATCATACATTAACCCTGAGCACACAGTACATGTATATCAGACATTAACCCTGAGCACACAGTACATGTATATCATACATTAACCCTGAGCACACAGTACATGTATATCACACATTAACCCTGAGCACACAGTACATGTATATCATACATTAACCCTGAGCACACAGTACATGTATATCATACATTAACCCTGAGCACACAGTACATGTATATCACACATTAATCCAAACATTCAGGGACCCCTGTTCATCAATCCACTGATATGAGAGTTTTGATTGTAAACTCCTTTGTTGATGATGGTAAACAAGTTCTGCTGTACCATGTGACGTCAAAAATATTAGGCGACATCTTTTTTTTTTTAACATTAATTCACCTATTACTTGTGCTGCATTCGAGAGGCACAAACAATACCTCTTTCCTTCACGCACAAAAGTTCACAAACGTTGAACTGCTTTATCCCTATTTGACAAGCATGTCTTTTCCAGTTATGAACTGATATCCAAAGATAAAATCACCCATCCAAATACTCCATGCATTTTCACATTAGTGTCAAACTATAAAATAATAACTAAAATGTCCAACAGTCATCCATTAAAAATCCAGTTCAAAGTAAACTGGCCTTTCCAACATCTTACCCCTACCGGCCAAATCCCATGGCTCTCATGAGATTTCTGTGGTACAGCCTATTTGATCTAATCTAACAGATTATCTAAAGCTCATTACTACTTCCCTATCCAATGGAAACAGTAATGAGTTTTTAAAGAAGTCAAGATGAACACAAGTTCAGGTCTAAAATCCCCTTCAGACTAAACTCAATCTCATACAACACACTGTGCATGTACATTGTACACTAGGTCTTCGAGTTTGAGGTGTGCAATCTCACTCTCCCACACCTAATACACCCCTCAAACAAACTCTACGTGTGCGTGAGAACACCTAACAAAATTAAATCTGGGGAGAATGAAATTGGGTGCTAATCACACCCCTGGTCTATTGAGGCATGTTCCCAGACTCCTTCTCAAAAACAAAGACAAAGGCCTGGTACACAAATGCACGCTATGCCAGTCTGCTTTAACTCCATTTGTACATACATATCAATCATGTACACTGTATTACGCATACATTTTGTACATAACTGCTGTAAACCTTTTCGATTCCTTAACACACTTGTTTCAGTGGAATTCATGCATACAATTAATATGAAGAGGACGCTAAACTGATTCATTTGTGCAACACAAAAGATGCAAGCTTCACAAAACTGTACGAATAATTTCTCTTCACCCTATAGTTCTCTCAGAATATTTCAAAGTAATGGTTTATACAGAGGCAATTGACAAGGTTTAGGAATTGGGGGTAAGCTACTTGTTTTGAATGATGCTGAGAGTTCTACTGACTATTTTCTAGTTGGAAAGGTGTTTTGATGCCTACATGTACTTGTATTTGAACAGTACATGTACGATATCTTACTGGAAAAAAGAGTGATGCTTCTGCATCAAAAGTAACATCGTTTTCATATCACCCTGTAAAATTCACACTTTTGAGTGAATATGTAGGGCAAATAATGTACAGTGCACGTGCATATGCTGACACTTCAAGCTTCAGGTGCCTCCATGGCTGAGGGGGTTAGCACACCATCGCAGGGCAATGACCCAGAGCCTTCCCCGCCAATGCGTTCACTGTTTTCTCCAGGTGCGGAGGAAACATGAGTGCATGGGAATAAACCACTCACCCCTGTACTAACTAACTTTCCCAGCTTTGTGACGCACCATTATGCATATAATTAAACACTGACGTAAGACAAAAAACAGTCTTTAAGTAACGTTAAAATGTTGCAAGTCACACAAGCATTGTCAACAGCGTGCATTACTGTGAATTTGTCACCAAGGCACTGAGAGAAGGGCAATTTACAATTTCCCTTCTCAAGGTTGGGTTTGAACCCAAACCTTATGTGATATACATACACACTGTATATACATGTATGTGTATATATATATATATATATATATATATATATATATATATATATATATATATATATATATATACAGCATATACATACAGCTGATGACATATCTGAAAAGTTCTGTGAATGACATCATAAAAACAATGAATACATGAATGTGAACGCAGAAAACACCAGCAATCCTGTACCTCGTCCTCGTACAATGACACTCTAACACCCATGAAAACTGACACTGTTAAGGTAACAGGTTTGTATTTTGCTTAAAAAATTTTGGCATGGCAAAGCTCTGATTTGAACCCAGAATCCCCAATAAAGGGGACATTCAAGGTGGATGTTCTGCTAAACACCAATAGCCACTTGCAGTGGTTTCAATGTAGTATATGCATGTATCACATTCAGTGCAGCAATAAAATATTTAAGATAACTCATACGTGTAGGACCTGTGTGTATAACTAGGCAAGGGTGTACGTTCCAAACATAATATTACATAGCCAAACAAAACTTCAGTGAATATCATAACATGCCTTGATGTCTTGGACATACAGGGGCACTTCATACTGCAAACTGCAAAGCATCTTTCACAAGAACAGAAATAGTGTACAACTAGTTAGGCTCATGATTAAAGTGTTTTTACACGAACATGTATGAACTCAAGAAACATGCAGTACACAGAGTGCATACAGATCCTTACAACCTTAAAAGAAATGGCAACAAACAATACAATCTTAGTTATTTCGGAAGAGGGCTGGAAACAGACCTAAAGGATCACAGCCTCTTTGTTCTGACATGCTTGGTAACTGGACTTAAATCAGCCCTGCTTTTGATGTGGAATTCTAGATTCTTACTAGGCCTGGCACAGGATACGCCACATTAAAAGATACTGGTAACCTCCACCTCCACCCCTCACTCAACTGGCTAAAAGGCAAAATCACGTCCGATACATGTGCATTGAAACTGATAACATGAAGGTGCTTTTGGTTTTGTCAATGTGTACAAATTTGCTAATATATTGAACTGCCGAGTTTGAACGCACACCTCGTGTACCAATGCAAATTCAAAGACAACAATGGTGATATCCTCCTGGGAAAATGTAAGTTTCTGGACCAGAAGTATGTACATGTATTTGCCTCTAAAAATGGTCAATATCATTTTTAGGCCAATCACATTATGTCACACAATCCCTGCACTGACACTGAACTGGTACACAGAGATATACTTGAGGATGTTGGAGAGGGGAGGGCGGAGGGTGACACTGAACTGGTACACAGAGATATACTTGAGGATGGTGGAGAGGGGAGGGCGGAGGGTGACACTGAACTGGTACATAGAGATATACTTGAGGATGGTGGAGAGGGGAGGGCGGAGGGTGACACTGAACTGGTACATAGAGATATACTTGAGGATGGTGGAGAGGGGAGGGCGGAGGGTGACACTGAACTGGTACATAGAGATATACTTGAGGATGGTGGAGAGGGGAGGGCGGAGGGTGACACTGAACTGGTACATAGAGATATACTTGAGGATGGTGGAGAGGGGAGGGCGGAGGGTGACACTGAACTGGTACATAGAGATATACTTGAGGATGGTGGAGAGGGGAGGGAGGAGGGTGACACTGAACTGGTACATAGAGATATACTTGAGGATGGTGGAGAGGGGAGGGCGGAGGGTGAGTGAGGGTTTTGGGAGAAGGGGGTAAGGACTGCTGATTAATTACCCAGACAGATGGATTAACAATTAGCTGAGGGTTTGTGAGGGTGAGGAGATGTGGCCTAACGACTTCACCAGATGTTTTGATATTTTATGAGGGAACCTCAAAGTGTCAGTGCAAGTGTCAGCTACAGGTGATTGATGGTCAAAAACTAAGGAATACATGTGGATACACCTCAAATATAGGATGAGAGTCTGATGTGAAGTACACCAAGGCCTCTATTGATCTTATAACCCGCAAATACACATTTACAGGTCTTCTTTATGCAAATCTCTTTGAGGAAAAGACCCAAGATCCTCTCCTTAATGTGGCTTCTCATGCTGACATCGTGTCCCGTCATAAATTATAAGGTCTGCCAGCAACCTGCAGATGGTCGTGGGTTTCCCCTGAGCTCTGCTTGGTTTACTGCCGCCATAATACTAGCCACAGTAGGTATGATTGGAAGATTCTTGAATGCAGCAAAAAGCACAAATCAAATAAATAAATAAATAAATCCTTCATGAGCATTTAACCACCCAAACGGTGCTATCCTCAGACACCAAGGGACTGGTTACGGCTGTTACAGTTGTTACTCTTCACAGATTACACCTTCTGGCTGTAACCTCCCTGACAAGTGACAATGAAGTCAAACATAATCATGGCAAATGGGCTTGATATCTTTTGACAGTTTTGTACAATGGGCTCCCAACGATTACCACCACATGACGTTAAAATGCATGACACATATGTAATACTATTGGGAGCACATTGTGGGAGGAAACCGAGCAGAGCCCAGGGGAAACCCGCTACCATCCCCAGGTTGCTTGCAGACCTTCCCACGTATGGCCAGAGAGGAAGCCAGCATGAGCTGGACTTGAACTCACAGCTCCGCTTTGGTGAGAGACTCCTGGGTCATTACGCTGTGCTAGCGCACTAACCAACTGAGCCACGGAGGCCCCCTACATGTAGTACTGACTACAGCTGTTAACAGGTACACGTATTTGAACCTAATGGTTTAAGGTATGTTTCTGTCAATTGTTATCAAGGTTTTTTTTTTTTTTCATTGGTGTTTTATAATATTTGAATATTTCACTTATACGACGGCGGCCAGCATTATGGTGGGTGGAAACCGGGCAGAGCCCGGCGGAAACCCACGACCATCTGCAGGTTGCTGGCAGACCTTCCCACGTACGGCCGGAGAGGAAGCCAGCATGAGCTGGTCTTGAACTCACAGCGACCGCATTGGTGAGAGGCTTCTGGGTCACTACGCTGCGCTAGCGCGCTAACCGACTGAGCCACGGAAGCCCCAATTGTTATCAAGGGACTAACTTGCAGTTAAACGAATATCACTGGTGAGTATTTTACATGTATTTACAGTGTATTTATTTTGCTGGGGTTAAATGTCTTTCTCAGGAAAATTTCACTTTTGTGTGTGGATGCATTATGGTAGGAGGAAACTGGGCAGAGCCCGTGGGAAACTCACGACCATCCCCAGGTTGCTGGGAGATCTTCTCACATACGGCCGGAGAGGAAGCCAGCATGAGCTGGACTTGAGCTTACACTGACCGTATTGGTGGGAGGCTCCTAGGTCATTGTGGTGTGCTGGCGTGCTATCTCCCTTCGCCAAAGAGGCCACCAGGAGGGAAGGAAGTAAACCAGCAGCCTCTGTCGACTAACTGACACACTTGCCAACATGTGAGGTACAAATGTGTATACTTGTGGAAGGAAAATGATCTGTTAGAAACATCATAAATATAAAACAACTTAAGGGTTAATTCCTATCAAGTGTTGTTGACTACATATTGTCACCATGTTCCCTCCCTACCACCCAAAACAAAGAAAGTCCGGGCAGTTGTATAACTAGCTACAATTTGGAGCGTTTGAAACACCAAACCTGTCTAAACAAGCACCTGCTAAACTGCACCATGAAGATGTGCGTCAAATTTCTTCCAGTCTTTCTCTGATTGTTACAACACAAACAAGGCAAGCTATTCCTAATATACCCAATATTAAAAAATTTTTTTTTTTTTTCAATAAAGTGCCCATTCACAAAACATTTATTTATTTAGTTAAAAGAATGGGGATACCATCATACTTAATAATATTTTGATTATATGTGGACGGTCAGGCCCATATGGCTGGAGTTTATTTAAAGGAGTTAAAATGAATATATATAAATTTATTATTCATTTAATAATGCTTTAAACATACAGTACAAGAATGCAACAATGAAGAAATATGTATTTCCTGTGCATATCACTATATGCTGGCAGATGGATTTATGGCTAGCGGAAACAGGGCTGGGGGAAAACCACTGAACATCACATGAAATATGACTTAAAAGCCTGTGATGTGATGTGATGTGATGTGATATGGTATGAACTTTGAGTCATATCCTTTCATCTAATTCTAAGCTCTAGTACTAGCTCACATGATAGTAATGTTGCGAAATACGCACGCATAAGTGTTTCATACTACAATATTTCCTCGCAGGTACGGTACCCGGTACTGTAACTACACCCTTTCAACACCCCAATCGTCCCCCGCTAACCCAGCCCCACTTCCCCTTTTCCGCCCCCCCCCCCCCCCCCCTCCCCCTACCGGGTTGCCCTGTTTCATGATTAGAGGTATCACCCTCTGCTTATAAGAGATGATGTTTTCAGATCGGGCTATTTTTAGACCCCTAATCTTATAATGGATTGTGAGGCCAAGCTCAGTAAACCACTGTGTTATCTGCCCCACGAATTTCTCTGAAATCGCTCAGAATCAGTGACTAGGTCAAGAAAATGGAGTAGCAGATCTGCAAAATAAGAGCAGAGGAGTAGGAGACCTTGTGTTTTGTTAACACAACGAGCTGGTTTTGGTTAATATCCCGTGAAGGAAAGAAACTGTGCTGCACTCACCAAGCGATACTTCTGCGGTCGCTCCGATACGCGCTCAAACCGCTCCTGTACGCCGGAAAAAACTTTGTTTCTGAAATATTTCAAAGGAATATCCGAATCCCTGACGACTTCTAGGCTCTTGGCGGCGTCTACTTCATCTGTGGCGGCCGATTTTTCCGTGTAATTTTCTTCACTGCCCTCCCGAAGGTCCAACGGTCGAGCCGCCATCACTGCATGCGTCCCAACGAGCTTTGTTTGCTCATTATGCTAATGCCTCATGAATATGTATGAGGGGAGCTGTCACGCGCGTGTGGATTTCTCGCTGGGCTATTTTCCCCACAGATTTACGCCGTGTAATCTATTGCTTTGTCATTGGAGAACGCTAGCGCCGAAACCACCCGCCGTGTCAGTGTGTGAATGTATAAAAAAAAACATACTCACGGGATCGCCTATTCACCCTAGCGAAAGGTGAGACCAGTGTTTGAGAGAAATTAACCTACCGCAGGATGTCTAACCACCGGCCTGAGGATCGAATTCTTTAGCTTCACCCACTTACCCCCTACACTCCCAGTGTTTTACATACGAGATATAAATGCCACAAAATACACGCAATGTTTAAATGTCGTCAGATCTGCATAAAGTTATGCTTATATAGGTCTACCACGTAAGGCCTGGGACATGTGACTTTCACAGTGCATGATACAAGCCTAGAGCTATGTCTGTCTGTTTTTTTTTTTACAGTGACACAATAAAGAAGTATATTTAGCAATAGGCACACAGCAACATGTTTGGAATTCACAAATGATGAGAAAGCTCTTCATGTAGGTTAATATAATGCAACAAACGAGGAACGTGGCGAGGCATGGAGTTGAACTCGCGATCACACAGTCGGAAGGTCAACAGGAAATGAGAGCGCCTCTGTCTATCCACCTATATAGTTGTATAATAGCCCATATGGACGTGACCAACTTTGACCATATATGAACACGTACATTATAGACAATTATCATATGCGTCCTTATTGTGTGTAATGTGGTTGCTATAGCATGAATATTAGCGACCAGCTTACCACGCGATGGTATAAAATAAGGACTGTAAACACCAATGAGTAAGATAAAAAAATTAATTCAGTTTTATGCCAAAAACTGATGACACTATATATTATATATGCGGTGTGTAAACAAACGCGGAGGTCACGCGTGGATGTGGATACATATAGGGCCTACATGCAGGCCTACATACATGTATCCATACCAAAGGGCAAGATGGCGCTATACACTGAAACAAGAAAAAAAAATTAATCAGTTAATTTTTAACAGAAAGTCTGTTGTTTGAGTAATGCTAGAATGTATTCTGTTTTATTATAACACAATATTCTGACATATTCAACATAATTAGTTTAATGAAATCTTTATGTTGAATTAATAGAATTACTTCGCGAGTTATATTAACAAGAACAATCTACTGCAGTAACAGAATACATTCCAGCATCACTGACTTTCTGTTATATTTAACAAATTAATTTTTGAGCGTATAGAGCCCATATATGCATGTATATGTCAGTAGACCAAATTATAGGTTCGATACGCCATACAAGTCACATAATTTAAAAGAATTCCTGAAAAGAAAAAAATATTAATAACACTAATATAAAGGCTCCACAAATGATTCTTTTATATAGTATTAGTTGCAGAATTAATAGGTCATCCGCATGCACCAAGCTTAAAATAATGGGCTCCATAAAACATGACATAATGTAAAGATCCGGCGTGTTTCAACGATATAACAAACGACTATGCACCCGACAGCAAAAAAAAAAAATCTTTTTTATTACAGCAGAACTGAGTGAATATACCTTACGCAAGGCGGTAGCAATATACAGAAGGGTCCTGCAAGCGTGCATGGCGCGTACATATCCCGCCTTCTATAATGAATTTATTAGGTTCTGTGTGACCTGTTCCGCTTTCAATCAACTGCAGTTATTTCGCTAAATACTAGTGTGTCAAGGTTATTCTATCAAACGTCTTCATTCTATGGTTATTAAGCTTTACAATGAGTATAATTCCGTTGTAAGTAAATATGGACAGAGTGTCCATTCCGCTTAACCACGGGCCCTGATATATGCATTGTACTGAATCAGATCGTCATTACAGATATATGAGCAGTCGCAATCAAAACGCAACTGAGATATGGTCTTGGATTGTCAACAACTTATACACTAGCGAGTTACACGGTTTGTATACTGGTTTGATTCATTCACCTCGAAAATTCGTTGCGTCTTTCCGGCATCGCTGAATCTATGCACTGAAACATTCGTAAATCAGCCTTCAACCAGTATGGACGTTCCAGCCGTCAGCCAGTATGGACGTTCCAGCCGTCAACCAGTATGGACGTTCCAGCCGTCAACCAGTATGGACGTTCCAGCCGTCAACCAATATGGACGTTCCAACCGTCAACCAGTATGGACGTTCCAGCCGTCAACCAATATGGACGTTCCAGGTCAATAATGCCAAGGCCATTTCCCAAAACCACAAACCATTAAAGAACTATGACAGTATATAAACTACGAAATTAGGCGAGAATCATGAGAAAAAAAATCAGTCAACAGTTTTCAGTGATGTCGGAAAGGCGAAGGTATGTTTAAGGTGAGTGAGTGAAATTAGTATTCGTGTATCATTTCAGTATAATATAATTAAAGACGAACAACATAGAGAATGTGACCAGAATAGCGACGACAGTGTGATAGCTGGCAAATGGTCAGACATATTACCGGTGAAATATGACCTCGTGTCAATTTACCTCAATCAGAGTTTTTACACTCGATTCAGCTGTAGTAAATTACACGCACTCTAGCACCATGACTTCAGCAGAATTAGAAAAAAACCCCCAGTGATGTTAATTGCAATTTATTACACGCCATGACTTATGACACTTGGGTTCTTCTCTTTTGCGTGAATATATATGGCCCTAGCCATTGGTTAAGTGGTATCAGACACAATTATGAAGCGTACGAGTACTTCGTACGGGCTCTTTTTTACAGTGATTTCAATAGCTGCAATGACTTAGCCATTTGTTATGGTCTAAGGAAAGACAACTCTGCATGGTTGTCTTCTGGCCATGCATATTCCTGTTGCATTGGCTGAGCTTTCTGGAATGATGCAGACCAGAAATTAATGCCGAATGTTTTTTGGTAACATTTCGTTTAGTTTGGTGTCACACTTGGTGTAGACTTTTTTGCACCAAGATCTAAAGGTGGACAAATCGTAAAAGTCATATAAACTTCAGATATCGATATTTCTTCGCGATTTGTACAATCAGGGCCTCCGGGGCTTAGTTGGTTAGCGCGTAATGACACAGGAGCCTCTTACCAATGCGGTCGCTGTGAGTTCAAGTGCAGCTCATGCTGGCTTCCTCTCCGACCGTATGTGGGAAGTTCTGCCAGCAACCTGCGGATGGTCGTGGGTTTCCCCCGGGCTCTACCCGGTTTCCGCCCACCACAATGTTGGCCGGCGTCTTATATAAGTGAAATATTCTTGAGTACGGGGTAAAACAATTAAAATAATTAAATAAATCAAATATACATTTTTTACATAAGCTTCACATTCTTATTTAAAACATTATTATGTAGACTGCACATACCAGTAGGTGATGATCGCAATTATACGCCACCATACAAAAATATTTTCCACCAATCTTCTCCTGAAAGAAAAATCGAGAAAGAAAATTATTAAGTGTAATGAAAGACTTGGAGACTAAAACCAGAGCAGCCATAACAGTTTGATACTTGGCAACTAATCACACGTTCGCCATCATGACTATTACCGGTAAAATCAGGTCACTCATCAATTTATTTCAGTCAGCATTTTATTCTAACTGTTCATGTAAATGCTTAAATCGGTCGGTGTGAGTTCAAGTCCAGCTCATGCTGGTCTCCTCTCCGGCCGTATGTGGAAAGGTCTGCAGCAACCTGCGGATGGTCGTGGGTTTCCCTCCGGGCTCTGCCCGGTTTCCTCCCACCATAATGCTGGCCGCCGTCGTGTCAGTGAAATATTCTTGAGTAGGGCGTAAAACGTATTCCGACCGTATGTGGGAAGTTCTGTCAGCAACCTGCGGATGGTCGTGGGTTTCCCCCGGGCTCTACCGGGTTTCCGCCCACCACAATGCTGGCCGGCGTCTTGTATAAGTGAAATATCAAATAAATAAATAAATAAATAAATAAATAAATAAATAAATAAATAAATGCTTAAATAGCAAATTACACGCGACGTAGCATGTCTTGAGCAGAATTAGGTAAAAAAAATACGGTGATGATAATTGCAAGTTATTAGACGTCACTAAAATTACCATAAAACACCATATTTACATATAACTTTTCAGACCATGTCATATGAAATTGAAACATCTTTTCGTCTTTTTTCTGCTTTTTTGCTCCGCTTTAGTTATAACATTCTTTTAAACAGATCAGACTCTCAAAATATGCATGTGACATGACCTAACGGCCAGACGTTACAACGCTGTATTTGGACTTTCTTCACACAGGGATTTATATGGGACTTGTTTGATTGGTGTTTTACGCCGTATACTCATGCAAGAATATGTTACTTATACGACGGCGGCCAGCATTGTGGTGGGAGGAAATCGGGCAGATCCCGAGGGCAACCCACGATCATCAGCAGGTTGCTAGAATAGGGGCCTACCTCCCCACGTACGACCGGAGAGCAAGCCTGCATGAGCTGGCCTTGAACACACAGCAAGAGCATCGGTGAAAGGCTCCTGGGTCATTGCGCCACGCTCGCACGCTAACCTCCTCGCCCACGGAGGCCCTCATATTGGAGAACATAAAGTTTATATACTTATACTTACGGGCGTAAATGCTTACCTTGAAAAGAAATACATTAGTTATCCGCCAATTGATTATGCTGGTTATTTATTATGTATACATTTCGGGCGTAAATAAATCGTACCCCCAGACGTACTAATGCATGTAAAAATGCATATCTAATAGATCTTTGAACACAATTTACTTTTGAAGAAAATTTTTATTTTTACCAAATTTTTTATCACTTCATTATACTGAATCATTCGGTGATTGGCTTAACTGGAACACGGAGGAATTGTTTATGATCAGTAGCAGCTTTATTCCCGAGCTTTAACACGATGAATATATATCTTCTAGCCCCGTGTTAAGCGGAATTAGACACAGTCATGAAGGCGATGGCCAGAGACTCTGGACACTCTGTCCATATTTACTTACAAGAGAATTATATTCGTTATAAAACTTTAAAAAAAACTTAGAATGAATGTGTTTGATGGAATAACCTTGACACAGAAGTTTTTCCAGTAATAACTTGTGACGTTGATTGAATTCGTCGCACAACACACAAAATCTAACAAATCCTACAAGGCGAGATATGTACACGCCATGTGCACGATCCTTTGGTACATTGCGGTGAAAGGATAACTTACAACGTCAAAATTGAAACTATCCCTCTTTGTCGGACAGTCTGTGAGAAAGGGAACCGTATTGACCTTTGTAAAAATATAGGTCAAGATAAGAAGTACCATCTGGAGAGTCTCTGGTTTCCTTTAAATCCAGCGAAGGTGGATAGATATCTTTCACAACCCTTTGCTATATATGGATTGTTTAAGGCTAGCAGATCATCAATATACCGTTTAGTGAGTGAGAAAGGTCGGGCCTTGTGAAGATTACTCCTTAATAGTTTCTGCATATAGCCGTATTCATATGAGAACAGGTATAGGTCAGCCTAAAGGTGGTACAATTGGCACCCATCGGAATACCTATACACTGCTGATATATGGTTTCCCCTAGTTTCACAAAGATGTTATTACTGAGAAATCCAAGCAAGTCGATAACAACGAAACATCTCACGAATGGAAACATTTATATATAGTTAAACTGAAGAAGGCTTTGTTGCCTTTAATGTAGCGGTGACCACTTTTATTAAATAGCGATACAATCAGTAATGGAATTCTATCTATTAAATCTGTGTGAGGAATTGTAGTATAGAGAGTGGAGAAATCCCAAGAGGAGATGTCCTTATACTGTACGTGTATTTGAGCGTCTAGCTCTTCAGTGAGACGTTTTCAGTTTTTAAGGATCCGCATACAATAAACGTCAGAATTTTTTTGACTATCACAACAGTCCTTTTTGCCAAAATGACTGTACTTCTTATAGTGCCTTCGTTAACAGAGTAGGTACAAGTTTGTTGGTACAGCTTCTCCATCCCGCAACAAAATAGGTTATTTATTTGACTTCACAATATGTCACTTATACAACGGTGACTAGCATTATGGTGGGCGTAAGCCGAGCAGATCTGCTGGGGAGACCCATGACCACCCGCAGGTTGCTGAGTGACCTTGCAAGGACGAGCTGAACTTGAAATCAGGGCGACTGCATTGGGTGAGAGTCTTCCAGGTCATACTGCGCTAGTACGTTAACCACTAGACCAAGAAGGACCCTACTGATGCCCTCTTAAGAGTAAAATGTAATATATAATGATAAATGTAACATTTCTGAGGAAGGAAAGGAGGTGTAATGTTAGATTAACACTTTCTTGAATGTGAATTCAGCACTTTAATTTAACGCCACGTTTTGTCGTGTTAACAGTTCAGGTGTAGTGATAGGTATTAAAAGGCTTAAAATATTGTATTATAACA
Source organism: Liolophura sinensis (assembly GCF_032854445.1). NCBI lineage: Eukaryota > Metazoa > Mollusca > Polyplacophora > Chitonida > Chitonidae > Liolophura > Liolophura sinensis. The sequence continues at coordinate 10,020,790 of NC_088307.1, forward strand.
ACATGCTGTATTTCACTTTGAACTCGACATAAAAGCCAAAGCATACATACATATACATACGCACGCACGCACGCACGCGCACAGGCACACGCACATACACACACAGTGAGTGAGTGAGTGAGTGAGAGTTTGAACGTCGCTATCAACAATATTTCAAGTTTATCGCGACAATAAAACGCCAAGTAGTCGATCTACTACTGATAATTCATTTACTAGTCAGTCAAAAAAGGACATCAGATGTCACATAACAAACACAGACGGTAGTTTAAAATCACAGCTTTCCTGCCATACCAATGGTAGAGAGAAAATCAAAAATAGTATCACTTTCTACAGAATTGAAAAGTTCTGCAAGAGAGCTCACGTGATAAAAGGAATCTCGTGCAAAGTCGCCACAGTCAAGCAGTATGTGCCTGACTGTGAAGCGTTGATCACAAGCAAAGCAATGAGGAGCATCTTCTCCTTTCAACAAATACCCATGTGTGACCGATACGACACCTCCTCAAAATGCAAGAGCGGAGACAATGCCGTGAAAGGGAAGGTGCTGGACCAACAACAGACGAATATCATGCAGTTTGATGGTCTGATCAACCCATTGAGCCTGAAACAAGCGATTGATATAGGAGCAAATAAATAAACGCAAGTCCGAATATGGAACGTCAGTTTGGGTAGTAACGGAATGCAGAGCCGCCTTAGTGGCTTCATCTGCAGCAGTATTCCCTGGAATACCCATATGCCCGGGCATCCAACAAAAGACATTGATAAAATCTTAATTAATTTGTTTGAACATCTCCCTGGTAGACAGAATGTCTGGATGTAAAGGCGAACTAGCCCGAACTGCCTGGAAGCAGGAAAGGGAGTCAGAGCAGATGAGAAATCTGCTACCTCCGAGCTCTGGGATGGATCGGAGTGCGCACAAAATTGCCTTGGATTCCGCAGTAAATACAGAACAGGAATTTGGAAACCGAGTCGAAATGGTTCTGGGCCCAAGGGCAGTGGCGGAAGCCACGCCATCATCATCCTTGGAACCGTCAGTGAATATACGGTGATAAAATGGATACTTTGAACACATATTACTAAACTCCTGTTGGTATACTAGAGGGTTGGTGGAAGATTTCTTCAGGGAGGAGAGCGAGGTATCAACCCGAGGCTCAGGACATAACTACGGTGGGTCTTCCTGGATGCGTATGGGGGCGATAGCATCCAGCCCAAGTCCAACTGCTTGTACATGTTCCTGGATGCGGACACCCAGTGGAGGAACAATGGATGGCCTCTGAGCATATAAGTCTTCAAATTCCGGATGGAACACATAGTCAAAGGCTGGGTTGGATGGATTGGCTCTAAGCTTGGTGATATACGTAAGGATAGTTTAGTTCTTCGAAGCTCCAGGGGAGGCTTGTTTGCCTCAATATACAGACTCTCCGCAGGAGAGGTACGGAAAGCACCTAAGCACAGCCGTAGAGCCTGTTGATGTACAGTATTGAGTTTCTTCAATTGGGAACGTGACGTACGTCCATAAACACTGCAGGCATAGTCTAGCTTAGAACGAATCAGTGCTCGATAGAGCTGAAGTAAGGTTTCATGATCCCCTCCCCATCGAGCACTAGAGACAACCTTCAAAATATCAAGCGCCTTTAGGCATCTGGCTCTAAGATAATTAATGTGAGATTTAAATGTAAGGTGCTTATCGAAGATCACCCCGAGGAATTTGGCCTCCGGCACAACCTTGATGGGGGACCCATCTAAAAATACCTTGGGGTCTTCATGGGGGAAGTACTTCCGACAAAAGTGTACACAGTTAGTGTTCGATTTGGAGAACTTAAATCCGTTCTCCAGTGCCCAGGCATGGATTTTGTTAAGGCAAATCTGTAGCTGTCTCCCAATAGTGTGCATACCTTTGCCTCGACAAGAGATACCAAGATCGTCCACAAAAAGGGGCGCATTCATACTAGGAGATAAAACTCTGGCAAGGCTATTAATCTTAATGCTAAAGAGAGTAACTGATAAAATGCTGCCTTGAGGATCCCCCTGATCTTGTTCAAAGTAGTCAGATAGGGTAGCCCCAACCCGAACTTGGAAATGTCGATGGTCTAAGAATTTACGAAGAAAGTCAGGAAGCCGACCTCTAAGTCCAAATCCATGCATATCTTTCATAATACCATATTTCCAAGTAGTGTCATATGCCTTTTCCAGATCAAAAAAGACAGATACGACATGGTCACGATTAACGATACCGTTCTTAATAAAGGATTCTAGACGAACAAGATGATCAACAGTACTGCGATTCTTTCGAAATCCACATTGAATGTCGCTTATCAACTCGTTAGTCTCCAAAAACCAGACTAAGCGATCGTTAATCATCCTCTCCATAGTCTTGCATACACAACTGGTTAAGGAAATAGGACGATAGTTATTTGGATCGGTAGAATCCTTTCCGGCCTTTGGGATGGGGACAATAATAACGTTTTGCCATGAGGCAGGAAAATTCCCGGAAATCCAAATGATATTAAAAATTCCAAGAAGCACCCTCAAGGAAGATTCTGGAAGGTGTCGTAAAAGCTGATAGTGGATATCATCTGGCCCTGGAGTTGAGTCATGGGCCTTGCTCAGGGATGCGGATAGTTCATGTAGAGAAAATGTAGCATTGTAGGATTCTTCATTAGAGGATGTAAAATCAAGAGGACTTGCCTAGGTCCGTTCCTTGTTACGCTGGAAATGAGGCAAGTAATTATCTGAAGACGAATGTTGCGCAGAAGAAGCGCCCAACCTACTGGCTATGTCAAGTTTTTCTGTCAAGGAATTATTCCCGTCTTTAAGATGATTGACAGTGACATTGCATCCCTTGCCTTTGATGCGTTGGATCATATTCCAGACTTTTGACATAGGGGTACGATGATTAATCTTAGAAACATAACGTTTCCAAGAGTCACGTTTGGACTGTTTGATAGTCCTACGGGCTTTAGCTCGAGTACGCCTAACTTCGTCTAAATTACCGGGAGATGATCTACATCGGTACACACGCTCAGCACGTTTCCTGAAACGCCTAGCTCATTTACAGTCCACGGTTTCTTAATACGGGGAACCGCACATGATTTCGGGATACATTTGGAGGCTATATCGATTAGCTGATCCGAGAATAACTGGAAAGGATCAACTGCATCAAGAAAAAGGTCGCTAGTAAGTGTTTCACGACACAGAACAGCAAAGCGGGGCCAGTCTGCTTTATCATAATTAAAGCGTGGAAGGGAGGAAGATACCGGCTCCTCAAGGGTAAGTATGGTGGGGAAGTGGTCGCTCCCGCACAGATCATCATGAACGCTCCAGCTGAATTCCGATCTTAGTCCTGCATCAGCCAGAACCAAATAAAGGACCTAATAAGTGCCTTTTGTAGGATGAAGGTAAGTATGTGTGTCATCATTTAAGACGCATAGAGAGTTATTAGGTATAAAATCCTCCAATACAGAGCCCTTCTGGTTACGTTCAGAGTCACCCCAGAGAACACTGTGGGCATTAAAGTCACCCAAAAAAAGACACGGTTTAGGCAATTGATCATAAAAATTTTGCAGCTGTTGTTGGTGAAGAGAAGAAGAAGGTGGTATATAAATAGAACAGATTGTTAATACTATACCTAGTGTGATATGCACCGCCACCGCCTGCAAGTCGGTGGTCAGTGCCAGTCTATTGTGTATTACGCCCTGCCTGATCAAAAGAGAAGAACCGCCTGATGCCTTTCCATTCGTAGACGTGGCAACAGCGTGATGAGATACATAACCTCGACATTGATAACTAGGATCAGTCATTAGAGTTTCCTGCAAGGTAAAAGCTATAGGATTGAGGTCTTGAGCTAACATCTGGAGCTCTGCGAGGTTACACCTCAATCCTCTACAGTTCCACTGTAAGATTTTTTTTTTTTTTTTTTTTTTTTTTGATTGGTGTTTTACTCCGTACTCAAGAATATTTCTCTTATACGACGGCGGCCAGCATTATGGTGTGTGGAAACCGGGCGCAGCCCGGAGGAAACCCACGACCATCCGCAGGCTGCTGGCAGACCTTCCCACTTACGGCCGGAGAGAAAGCCAGCATGAGCTGGACTTGAACTCACAGCTACCGCATTGGTGAGAGGCTCCTGGGTCATTACGCTGCGCTAGCGCGCTGCACTGTAAGATCTTTGTAGTAGCCATTGTTAATATTTTTTTGCTTTTTTTTCCTGGACTTTTTATACAGCGCCGCCCTACGCTCAGCAAAATCCTACTGTTAAAACGTTATCAACTTCCTCTGCTTTTTAACCTTGTCAACTTTAGAATCGCTTCGCGATGTGCGATAAAACGACCCCAGGGATGTTGAGACAGGTACCAAGACCTCACCCTTGCCATTGGTATAGGCAGGCAAGTCTTCGGGTGCATCCATTTCCGAAAGAGATTCCTCCATATTGGATTCTCCACCAGTCCTAGACATATGAGATTGCTGAGAGCTTCCCTGAGGATCAACACAATCTGCTATATCTCTAGCGTCTAACTGTGACATTGTAGACGGGTCAGGGCTGAGCGTGCTACCCAATAAGGACGGGCTCTTACCAAGTGCACCTTTGGAGGGCGTCACGCCATTGGATTGCGTCTCCTTCATGCAGGATGGCGAAGTATTCGAAATTTCTGACGAGTGAGGAGGTATTCGAGATTTGGCTCAGGCTGACAACCCACTCCGTGCTATTTGACGTCTGAGATGCCTCGCAAAGGCTCTGGCGCCCACCTACTACTGGCGATTCGCTTAACTTCCTGACCTTATTTGTAGCATCAATGCGCTTATTTCGAATCTTTTTTGCTGAAGGACATGGAGTTGGTGACAACTTACCACTCTCCAGCTTCCTCATTGTCAGCAGTAGAGTTATCCAAAGTCCCCTTATTTTGTTGACTGGAAGGAACAGACTCGAAAGAAACCCCAATTTCCACATCATCCCCATGTCCCTCACTATAATTACCTTCATCATCTCCTCGACCTTCATTCTCATCTTTATTGTCGCCTTCAACTTCATAATCATTACTATCTTTATCATCATCATCATCATTATCATTGCAATCGTTATCCTCATTATCGCCATTGTCATTTTCATCGCTCAGCGGGCAGTCCTTTTGAAAGTGGCCTGCCTGTTTACACTTGAGGCATTTATCCTTTAAAGGACAGTCGGCCTTGAAATGTTCTGTGCTGTCACAGATGTGACAGGCAGGGACCTGACCTCTGTACCACAAAGGAATTCTAAAATTCCCAACCGGAACTGATTGTGGAATGATCTTGGTCACACCACTCATGTAAATACGGCGCATACCATTCATTCTCAAGTGACCTATCAAAAAGGTAATGTTCCCGGCTGACCTGATGGACCGTGCCATACCGGGACATCAAACCTCGAATAGTGTCATCCGGCACCTCGATCGAACATCCAGATCTAACCAGGAGCCTTTGCCCCTCCACATCATATATTGGACAATTTACCCCTTTGAATGTGAAGCCGCTAGCTAACAGCTGTTCCTTCACAGTTTGCGTAGCCACTGTAACATTCCAGACATCTCTAGAGACATTGATTAGTCCCTTCAAGACATTAGGCCCACTTCCCACTAACTCCTTTAGCCGTTTGTATAAATCAACCGGTTGTACACCTCCTTGTATTACAAGCTTAAGGATTAAGGGTCTATTTTCTCGCCCTGGCCCACAACATACTACCCTAAAGAGAGGACCACAACTATGCGTTTGGAACAGTGTGGATGCTGACTGCAAAATAGATACGGTATTATAAAGTGGAAATGCACTAATCTATGTACAGGCTATTTACAGAGAGGCTAGTGAATACGTCCTGCCGCTAAGAGCTAAACTGGGTGACCACTAAACAAAAGCTGAGAGCACAAAGGCTAGTTCCACTCTATTTACAACCCCTCTCATCCACAAGCCAAGATAACAACTAAACTTCGTGCAAGGATGCACGAACCTACAACCAGCAGCTTAAACGCTGTTCTTTGTCCGCTCCGCTAGCCCGGGACTGAATAAACCTCGACCGGGCAGGCTGACCTCGTTCACTATCCTATGCCTTCACCCGTATAGTCAGTCCTTTTAACCTGTATAGTCGCTGTAACACAGGACATACGACAACTGGTGTCTGAGCCGAGCCAAGCCACGCATGCCGGCCAAACAGTCACAGGAATCTAAGACAAAAATGTCGATAAACTGGTCAAAAATAAGAAATTCCTCAACGAAAAGTATACGAGACTAATGCTCGCAGCCCGGCGCAACTGTTGATTGCAAAAGCAACAATAAATTCGCTAAATTACAGCTGAAATTTAACTGAGACAGACTGAGCGACCAAACAACACGTCCGACCTCTCTCACATACATACATACATACACATATTAGTTTACATGGCGACTCCATTCCATGGAAGGATTTGCGCCAAGGCAATAGAATGTGTTTCAGGGATTTCGGCTGCTCTAATCAACCGTAGTCAATTCATAGAGAACTATTGCCACAATGCTGTAGCCTAAAATCTGTGGAGCCTACATAAATAATTCCACACAGCTTTAAAAACTAAGCTTGCATTTTTCGGTGGACAAAGAACACTCTTCAGATTTGGGCTAACAATTCCAACGTCTACAAGGTCAGAAAAGAAGATTTGTCTCTGAGCAGTGTACTGCGGACACACGAGAAAAACATGATGGATGGTTTCCTCAGCCTTACAAACAATACACAGGTCTGAATCTCTTATATTGAATCTTTTTAAGTAGCTATTAACTGGGAGATGTCCCAACCAAAGTCGGAAACACACGATTTCTGCTTTTCTGCCAGAAAAGGAAAAGGGAGGCTGTTAAAATAATTCCATTAGGTGAGTCATAGTCCACATACCATGAAAAACCAGGACATAACTCAATGAAACACAAAGTCAAATATAGGGCAGATAACTAGCTCGAGCGGACGAGCCACATCCGTTATTTAACATAATAAAATCATTATCTTCGACGAAGTCTTCAACTACAGAACCATTGACATCAGTTGATGAGCTACCCCACAACACATTATGTGCATTAAAATCACCACAAATTATTTTAGGGCCCTTAGCAGTCGATACAATGGCACCGAGCTCAGAAATATCTAGTCTATTACAAGTGTACTACACTCACAACCCGTCCCTCTGTAAGGAAAACTTGAAATCCCTGGAATTCTGGGAAGCAAATTTCCGTGAATGAAATACCACTTTTCATAAAAATAGCCAGCCCACCTCTGCCCATGCCCCCCCCCCCCCCCCCCCTTGGGTTTCCGGGGTGATAAGAATAGGGCCTCAGCCCTCTAGGCAAGCTATCCTGTGTGAGCCCGGTGAATATAATAGGCTCACATCTTCTCGGTTGTGTGAGAGGCAACCGGGAAGCGACCTGTTTGCCGTGGGTTGCGACCCGTAATCTCCGAGGACGGGATCCTGGTGGCTGAGGGTGTGTTGATCTTGCGAGATCTTCACGCCCAACACGCCACTTTGGCCCTTACTTTGAGAGAGACGGGATGGGCCCGGTCCGATCAATCGGCTGGTCACGTCAAGCCCTACACTTGATCCCGTTTGTTATTCTTTCACTTACTGTGATGTCAGTTTGGCTCTTCTTCAGATGCTCTTCCTTTGGGGTAAATGTAGAAGGCGGTGGCTCATGGGTCAATCGAGTAGACTGAGATTAACCTTGTTGGTATAATTCAATCTGTTCGAGTATACCTTGCGTGGATTCCCTGTTTCTATTTTCTGCTGGTCATCCGCAGGGGTAGATTCGCCCTTGTTGGCACTCCGTGGCGGGTGGGGGACACGTAAGGCGAAATTAATAAAATACATAATGGCTTCACATCCAATTTCAACTTCTAATACATCTAATAGATCTTCCTCTCAGCCGACTTCATCAAGTGCTGATAAAAAGAGGAAGTTAGAAATTTTATCAGACTCTCTTGATAATGGACAGGACAGCTGGCCGGTTTTTATTATTCTCTCGACTAAGAATGAACAAACGCCGGCCTCTAAAATTCATCCTTTTATATTAAAAAGGGCTCTCCAGGGCACAGCTGGAACATTAAAAACTGTTAAAAAGTTAAGATCCGGAGACATTCTCATTGAATGTTTCCGGAAGCAACAATCAAAAAATTTATTGTCATTAAATAAAATTGCTGATATACCTGTTTTCGCATCCCCTCAATTCCCTGAACAGCGGTCAGGGGATAATTCGTGTCCGGGATGGTGATATTATTGACTTGTCCGAAGAGGAAATATGCGCAGAACTGAAATCACAGGGTGTTGCCAGAGTTAAACGAAGAAATCTGGCAACATCATTAAACTTAATACATCTTTTGACTTTCAACACAACCTCGCTTCCACCATATATCTACATTGGCCCGTATAGGGTTAATGTAGATTTATACATTCCTTACCCTGTATACGTTGCTTTACTTGCCAAAAATTTGGTCACGGCAAGGGCCAATGTAAAAATAAAATGGTTTGTTTTAGATGCGGCAGTGAAGGTCATGATGGTTTCAACTGCAGCTGGACAGTTAAATGTTGCAATTGCAGTGGAGATCACATGGCCTCCTCCAAGGACTGTCCGTTTTTTATTAAAGAAAAGCAAATAATAAATTTAAAAAAATAACATATCTTATCAGGAGGCCCGCAAATTGGCCTTCCTCTCTAATAGTTCACTGCAATCTTCGTTTGCCAATGTGGTCAAGCGAACTACAACATCTGTTGGAACTCAAGCTTCATTAACATGGCCCACTGGAAACGACAAACCTACCTCTACATCTTTACAACCTGCTACTCAACCTGCGCATATTTCCCGCTCAACACGGTCCACAGCACAACAGCAAATAAAACTAGTCAATAATACACAACAAACCGATAAACCTGAACCTAACCAATCAAAAAACAATACTGCCAAAACCAAATCCAAGCTTTTAATAGGTTTGGATCGTTGGAGGACGTTGGTCCTTCAACATCAGATGCGTGATGGATACATCACCCGCACCAGGGAGATCTTCCAGCCGATCTCCAAGGAAGGGTCGTCCACGGTCCAAACATAAAGAGAAATCCCCAATACGCCTTCCTCCATAATGTCTTCTTTAGGCAAAATTATACAATGGAATTGTCGAGGCCTTAAGGCAAATTTTATTGAAATAACACAGCTAGTTCAATCTTTAAATCCAGTTGCCCTGTGTCTTCAGGAAACTCACCTGAAGACATCTGACAAAGACAAAATAACTCTTAAAAATCATTCATTATATAGTACTTATTCAAATGAAGAGGAGCTAGCTGCAGGCGGCTCCTCGATATTTATAAATAACAGTATTATCCACAGCCCTGTTGCTCTGCATACAGAGCTTAAGGCTGTGGCTGTTCGTGTTTCATTGTGTAAAACAGTCACATTATGTTCCGTGTATATACCTCCGAACACTTCTCTGTTACATCTTACAGAACAATTACCTAAACTGTTTATCATAATGGGAGATTTTAATTCCCATAACCCTCTATGGGGCAGTAATAACATATATAATAAGGGCAAGATAGTGGAAAGATAGTGGGTAATTGCACTTATTCTGCTATCGATCTCACTATCACAGATCCATCACTTCTCCCAGATTTTTCTTGGAATGTGCATGACGATCTTTGTGGTAGTGACCATTTTCCTATAGTCCTAGAGCATATCACTTCTAATTGTTTAGAACGTGTAGCTAGGTGGAAATTCGATAAAGCAGATTGGATCGCATTTGAGATGTTGTGTGAGGCTGATATCACTCCAGAGACTCTCAATGCAGCAGATGATCCTATATTAAAATTTAACGAGCTTGTTTTACGAGCTGCCGATAGAACTACCCCTCAAACCTAGACAAATCCCAAATCCAAAAGCAAACCATGGTATGATCAGGACTGTCGCAAAGCCATTAAGGACCGCAAAAAGGCCGAGCGAAATTTTAATATATGTCCTACTGATAATAACTTAAACCAGGTTCGTATTTTTAGAGCTAAGGCTCGCCGATTACTCAAGTCGAAGAGACGATGTTGTTGGCGGAACTTTGTTTCAGGCATTACGTCAAAAACACCCATGCGTAAGGTCTGGAACATGGTTCAGAAACTTAAGGGCAAAAATAATAAAGCAAAAGTTCAGCATTTAAAAGATGGGGATAATATATTAACTTCTTCACCCGATATAGTTAATAAACTAGCTGAGACAATTTCTTCTTCTGAGAATTGTACTAAAGAACTCCAACATATTAAAACCGGAAGGAGAAAATTGAATTGCCCTTTTCTTCTAAGAATTTAGAAGATTATAATCATCCTTTTAATATCGAGGAACTTACGACTGCATTAAAAAAAGGCACAGGATACTGCTTGTGGTCCTGATAACGTATCTTATAAGTTTCTGAATCATTTACCACCTGAGCCACTGGGGACTCTCCTGGACTTGCTTAATAATATTTGGCGTGTATTATCCCGGTTCCCAAACCGGGTAAGGATCATAATGATCCAAATAATTACCGTCCCATAACTCTTACAAGCTGTGTATGTAAGACTATGGAACGGATATTAATGATAGACTTGTTTGGTTTCTTGAAACCAACAAATTACTCTCTAAATGTGGTTTTCGGCAAGGTAGATCTACCATGGATCACCTTGTTCGATTTGAAACTTTTATTCGCGATGGCTTCATCAATAACGAACATGTGGTGTCCATATTTTTTGACCTTGAAAAGGCCTACGACACCACATGGAAATATGGTATTTTAAAAGACCTCGCGAATATGGGTCTTAAAGGTCGGTTACCTATATTTATATCACAATTTTTATCTGATGGTCAGTTTAAGGTACGGGTTGGGTCCACTCTTTCTGACTCTTATGAGCAGGAAATGGGTGTACCCCAGGGCAGCATTCTATCACCAACTCTGTTTAGCATAAAAATAAATAGCCTAGCAAATACATTAACATCTGGCACAGAGGGTTCTTTATACGTGGATGATTTCCTTATATGCTACCGAGCTAAGAATATGAATAGTATCGAATGTCAGTTGCAGCTTTGTCTCAATAAAATCGAGAAATGGGCAACTGAAAACGGTTTTAGATTTTCAAGATCTAAAACCGTCGGTATGCATTTTTGTAATAAACGGGAACTTCATCTTGACCCTGAGCTTAATTTTTGTGGTGAACAGATTAAAATTGTTGGAGAAACAAATTTTTTAGGTATAATATTTGATAGTAAGCTATCTTTTATACCTCAAATTAAAATGCTTAAAGCTAAATGTACAAAGGCTCTCGATATAATTAGGGTCGTGTCTAGCACCGATTGGGGTGCTGACCGATCAGTTTTACTTAATTTATATCGTTCTCTGGTGAGGTCTAAATTGGACTATGGATCCATCATTTACGGTTCCGCTATATTAAAATGTTGGATGCTGTTCATCACCAAGGTTTGAGGCTCAGCCTTGGTGCTTTTAGAACCTCACCAGTAGAAAGTTTATACGTGGAGGCTAATGAGCCTTATTTATACAACCGACGTATAAAACTGAGCCTTCAATACGCTACAAAGCTTAAAGCTCATCCAACAAACCCTGCCTACGACTGTGTTTTCAATCCATTATATGTAGACAAATATACTAAATGTCCTAACAAGATCCCTTCGTTCGGTCTCCGCATATGGGACCATATTGTGGGTGCTAACATCAAGCTGGAGGATATAGCTCCGGTGCCTTTTCCGGAGACTCCTCCATGGCTCCTTCCATAACCTAAACTAATATTTGATCTACGTAAATATAATAAATCATATACAAATCCTCTTATAATTCAGCAAAGTTTTGCTGAAATCAAGGCTGATTATATGGATTATAAATTTACATATACTGACAGGTCAAAGGATAGGGAGAGGGTTGCGGCTGCGGCTGTCTTAGAGCAGCGGGTCACTTCTTTTCGTCTGCCACCTTCATCTTCTATCTTTTCTGCAGAGGCCAGGGTTATACTCCTGGCCTTATCATATGTTTCCTCTGGGCATGCCCAGAGGGCAGTGATATGCAGCGACTCACTGTCTTGCCTTTTGGCGATTCAGAATAATAAATTTAAAAATCCATTGATACTTGAGATCATAGCCAAACACCGAAAACTAATTAAAAGAGGTAAAGATATTATACTCTGTTGGATACCAAGTCACACTGGTATCCATGGAAACACAGTCGTGGACAGGGAAGCGAAAGCTGCCCTATATAAACCTGTATCTCGGGTTAAAATCCCTTATACTGACGTGAAGTCTAATATTCTTAAATATGTTCGTCGCCTTTGGCAGGGTGAATGGGACTTGCAGATCCACAATAAACTGCATGCCATCCATCCTGTCATTGGCTACAATGCCTACACTTGTCAAATGTCTCGCAGAGACCAAGTAGTTTTAACGAGGTGTCGTATTGGGCATTCTCATCTGACACACAATTTCATCTTAAATGGGAGCAGTGCTCCCGAGTGTGTTGGATGTGATGCACAGTATGGCATCAAACATATCCTGGTTGACTGTGTAGACTTTGCTCATGTTAGGCAAAGGTTCTACACTCTCAACTCCATATATGATTTATTTGACAGCATCGCTGGCGATGTTGTCATAAGATATTTAAAGGCCATTGGCCTATGTCATAAAATATAAATTTCAATTGTCTGAAATATTTATAGATAAACGTTATATGCATACAGCTTTCCAGATATACTATTTTTTAAATATGCTGGTTTTCGAGTTTTAACTGTTTTGGTATTTTCTTATCTGATTTTAAACATGTCTGTACTTTTTGTATTATTTTTGATGTTCTCACCATTTCGAAAACTTTAACCGTCTCGTGTTTTTACCTTGTTCTCGCCACGATATGGCTGAAATATTGCCGATGTGGCGTTAAGCCATAATCATTCATTCATTCATTCTGGCCATGCCAATTCTGTCAGTTCTTTTTATGACATATCCTGGGAATGTAAGATTATACTTAGGTTTAAGAAATGACTCTTGGTGACAAATTACATCAGGCTCAACATTAAGATCAGCTAAGAAAACTTTGAATTCTTGACCGTGACCAAACAAAGACTGAATGTTTTGATGCAGTATACAGAAAGCTATCGTGAGAAATGTAAACATACGGATTTTTAGATTTCTTGTATAATCCATTATTTACCGGCGATTTTCATTTGCTTCGGCAGAGCCACAATCTCCGAGGGAACAAAAGTCTCATTACCAAGATGGCGACGTGCACCGTCAGCGATGAAACTGATAACTTCCGAGTTCTTAGGAAATGTAGCACAATGAAACAAAATTTCTGTTATCACTACCACAACATTCGCGAGGGTAATATCCGAACAGTAGTCCGTCTGGATAGCCATGTCATTGTCAGTCTTTACGCCAATAGAATTGGTTCGTGGTTTGGGTTTAGGTATAGGTGGTTTCGGGTGTGACACACGCTCCAGTTTTCTAGGTGCCTGGGAAAAACTCTACATCGTTTTGGTCGGACTGCACATGGTCGGGATAAGTGTGTTCTGGACGGGCGTTGCGGACAGATTTTAAAGCTGCGGAGTACGATGCATTCTCGGTAATTCTGATATACTGAGCCTTACTTGCTCCCTTCCTGGCAGGTCAGCCGCCATAAGCAACACAATGGTTACCTCCACAGTTGACACATTTGGGGGAGTCTATGTTTAGACATTGCTCATAGTCATGAGAGCCATCACTGCGGGAGCAGCAACAGAAACCTCTACAAGATTTCGACGTATGACTTAGGCGCTGGCAACGGAAGCATCTCAGCATGGGGTTTGGGGGGGGGGGGGTAGGGATATAAGGCTTTACAGTAAATTTCTCATGTCCAACAACACTTTCGTTGGCAGGTCATCTCGATCAAAATAAAGCAAAATGCAAGATGATAGCTGACGATCTTTACCCTTTTTCATCCGTTCAGCTTTAATGCATTTCTCTTTACGTAAAGCCACCTGGATTTCCAAAGTTGTTACACTTTCTCCAACATCATATATGACACCCTTACATGACGACATAAGATGGCTCGCAGCATTGTATGTCTTTGACCATTATAGAAGTCAGCCTCAGCAAACGCTTGACCTGGCCCCTTGTCAGAGCATGTTACCTGTAAATTCCGTGATGGCAATCTTTTAACTGACTTCACACTCCCAACAACCTCATGTAAGGCTTCACCAAATTTTACCGGATTCAACGAGCACACAGGGAATCCACCTACACCATACATGACAACATCTAAACTACAGTTTGCTTCAGTTTCTCTTGCTTTCTTTCTGCCCACGCCTTCCTCACTATCATTCCTATTTCGCACTCGCTTGCCTCGCCCTGGGGGTCGCACCTCAGTGAAATCCATATCGTCGCCATCGTCCTCCATTGTAACTCAAATGACTAACAGTAGCCGAAATAAACTAGGTGCAACCACAGTGAGATTATTTACATGACAGTTAAGAGAAAAGAGGGGCGACTCAGAGACCAAGGTGTTGATTCCCGAGTGCCACTGCAATGTAAAGGATCCGTTAACCTCACAGAACAATAGATCATCCATGCCACAAAATAACTACGTTATAACAGACTATGTACAATCACGCTAACCTACTTAACTATATACATTTTCTTTGAAAATTTTGTAGTCAGTCACAAGCAACTGGAGTGCAACAGCAACATAACCTCAGGTTAACCTCTTAGCCTCTGGAACCTCATTGTCTGAGTATACGTCCTCGCATAGTTGAATAACACTGTTTACCGGCAATACATCAATCTTGTCAACAACATAAAACAAAGAGTTCAGAAATTATAGGGCCACATGTCTTATATGTATTCACATCATCGTCACTTTTACAAGGACCTAAATAAGGTTCACTTACGCTGCCAGTACAGGTATTAGACCCACTTTGAGCTAGTCAAGAATCTCGGCTGTGACCTTCTAATACGGAGTTAGGCGTAGATCACAGCCGATGAGTCATCCAGGTTAAAATAGTGGTATTTAAAAACAGCTTATCGCGCAGAAACTCCGCGCCACAAAAATCCGTGCAAAATGAACCAATGCATGCATTTCCCGGGGAAAACTCCAATAAATGACGTTCACCAAGACATTCTCTGTGCCTCAGCCGTATTCTGTGGCCTTTAACGCCGATAAATCCAAGATAATTCAGTTGTGGCTCATCTGCCGTGTCGACATCGTGATCTAATAAATCTGGTAGTTTCTCAACGCGCATGTGTGGTTGATCTTTCACCACGTCTCTATGCTTTGATCAGCTGGCTGTCAGTTTTGACTGAGAGAAGGCCATGTTACTGCGGAGGCGCGAATTTGCAATTGTCTGAAGGCAATGGAGCAAAATGACGAACCCCGCAATTAGTGCAAAATGTCAAATTAAGTTTCCATTAAAAGGCTAAAATCCCTGCTGCGCATGCTCGCCTAGCTGACACAGATTTTAAAAACAAGGCAGTACGCAGCGACTTGCTAAATACAGGCTTATTTTCGACCTTGGCTAAGATTTACACGAGAATGTCAAGTAGCGATTGTGGCAAAATGTACGTAAATAGTTTTGATTTCAGAATTGCCGTGCTATATATGTATTCAGAACGAA
The DNA here is from genome assembly GCF_032854445.1 of Liolophura sinensis. NCBI lineage: Eukaryota > Metazoa > Mollusca > Polyplacophora > Chitonida > Chitonidae > Liolophura > Liolophura sinensis. Next base: position 10,036,416 of record NC_088307.1, read on the forward strand.
TCTAACGCGCATGCAAAATTCTGTACGACGGGTAGGAAGTTGAGGGTCACGATAGGCATTTTCCTATGCAATAATGTCGGAAGGACCGCTTTCTTCACCCACGGCGTTTGTTACTAAGGAGATCACGTGGTCTCTGGCTTTCGATCCGTCTTGCAGAATTGTGTATTATGGTATAGAACGGGCATATACAGGTACCAATAACTCTTACTTTCATCTTAACAGATTACAAGTAACAACACAAATCCTTGAGTGTATAACCTTGGATAGCTGACTTTCCAGTATTTAATCATAACGCACAGCATGAAGCAACTAACACTAGCAAACTTTTCCCATTTTAAGAAGAATCAGTAATACAGTAATAGAAAAATATGTCCCAAAAAGTGTAGGCTACTGTTAGAGGCAAATAAATGTCACAGAATATTATTTTTGATACTAAAAAAAACCCACTAAGTTGTCGTCCTATCTTGTGGACCAACCTCAAAACACTCAAGATTAACAGAGCTTTCAGAAATACAGGCACATTGAGTAACATAACAGTCCTGGATGACTTATTCCGTATAATGTGAGATGACAACAATCAAATAGAATATATATGTATATACATGTATATATAAAGTTTTTAATTTACATTAACGGACTATCAGATTGTTTGCTGCTAAACACCGGGCTTATGCATGTCATATATATCACCATGCGTATTGTTATGTCTTTTCACTTGATACACCATTAGTGGCCTCCTTGGCTCAGTTAGTTAACGCGCTAGAGCATGTATTTTGCTTGTCTTTTCTCCAGGTACGCAGGTCCATGTATTGTACACCGCAGCAAAGTTGATTGTTATGTCATAAACATTCATGAGAATGAGATCTGCCAGATTCTGATAACTCACAAAAAACGGTAAATTGATGCTTCTTTGTGATGTCCACCCTCGTATCGCTCCCATCCCACCAACTGTAGAAACGTAGTGTGTACGTCCTATAAACATCAGCTAGCAATCAGCATGTACAAATATGTAAATTAGTTCATTCTGATTAACCCGTTCAAACCTTTAATTCTTTCAGTTCCATAAGGTAAGTCCAATTATAAACATAACAGTGGTCAAGTTATAGTTTTAGTAACGTCTTTTATTGGAAGTAAGAGTTCAAGATGCAAATTAGCGGGCCCACATTCAGAACACGTATCGTTCGTACTAGCATATATACGGTTCGAATTTCACACGGCGGCCTGTAGTACCCGACAAAACCATTGATGATATTAAAAAGTACGCGAAACGTAAGACTGGCGTGGACATACAATGTGAGCAACTAGATGCAAACTTTGATTTGTACTCTTCATTTTGAATATCTGTTAATGGTCGCTTTGCAAAGTCTCTCCTCAACCCAAAGTTCTGGTTAGTGAGGTGTTAGTGAGGAAGTATTACAAAAGACGTAACCCAGATTCGTATTCAGAGAGACATAATGGTGACCTGTATACCCCAGGAAACCAGCATGCTAATCGTCGGTAGAGAGCGCATTGATGGAGTGATAATGTCTATAAACTCGACTATTGAGCGGGCATGCGCAATCTTAAATATTCATGAATTAACTCTGAACATCATACAACTGTCGCTCACTGAAGTCTTGTATACCAGAAACTAAATCCCTTTGTGCCATAAATGATGTATGTTTACTGCATGAAACCTGGCTTTTAAATTCAGAGCTGGATTCTATACAAGCTGCTATTAATAGTCGCCGCGATTCTTCTATGGATGATGATACACTAGAGTTCGGAAGGCCGTTAGGCGGTCTTGGTGTCGATATCAAGTTTGTTGATTTCAATGACAGCAGACTGATTGGAATTAAAATTAATCTGATTCTTCAAAAATGCTTGTTCTATGTATACACATGCCTACATACTCTCCAGATAATTTTTGATCATTTTTGTGATTACCTCGGCAAAATTAAAGTCGTTATTGAGGAACCTGATACTCCAAATGTTGTAATTATTTGTGGTTGGAATGCTGATATAATACAAATTCTTTAGAAACAAATTGGTCACTTTCTGTAATGATCATTTTTTAACTTTATCTAACGATAATATATTGATTCACATATGTAAGTGGCGCTCATCTGTCTACAGCCTGGCTGGATCACTGTTACTTCGTGTAATGGGGCCTCCGTGGCTCAGTTGGTTAGCGCGCTAGCGCAGCGTAATGACCTATGAGCCTCTCATCAATGCGGTCGCTGTGAGTTCAAGTCCAGCTCATGCTGGCTTCCTCTCCAGCTATACGTGGGAAGGCCTGGCAACATCCTGCGGATGGTCGTGGTTTCTCCGGGCTCTGCCCGGTTTCCTCCCACCACATTGCTGGCCGCTGGTGAAATATTCTTGAGTACGGCGTAAAACACCAATCAAATAAATAAATACTTCGCCTAATGTCAATAATCAGTTGATGTATTGGGTGATGTAGTGAGTTCAAATCATAGACTGCTAAGTATGTTGTTTGACTGGGATGTACTTTCTTCTCTACACACCGATGATCACTATGAACACATGCCATGCGTGTACGCGGTCACATGCCGGAGGAAATGTCCAAGGTTGTGATAACTCCTGTTATCAAGAACAAAAAAGGGGTAATGTTAATGAATTCAAAGATTATTGAATTTGTCACTCTATATCATACGTGAGTTGAATTTATATAATTCCAATCTACAGTTTACTTTCAAACGTGATCACTCCACTGACCAGTGCATTTACCTTCTTAAACAGGTAGTTAACATTCACAGAAATAACGGTAGTCCCGTATTCGAAAGTTTTGTGGACGGCAGTAAAGCGTTTGACAGGGTAAACTTTTGGACGCTTTTGCAAAAACTCATCAACAATAATGTACCGTTATATATTGTATATCTGGTGTATGTTTGGTTCAGGGCCGAAGTGCTTGCCATGAAATGGGGTTCAACAATTCCACAGTTTCTTACTGTATCAAATGAGGTGCGTCAAGATGGGGTTTTGTCACGTACTCATTTTTCTGTATATTTACATGACTTGCATGTATGTTTAAGTAAGGCTGGTGTCCGATGTAATATTGCTGGACGTTTCCTAAACCATTTATTATATGCTAACGATGTTTGTTTGTTTTGCCCGTCTGCAAAGTCTCTCTAAAGTTTGTTAGACGTCTGCTCTGACTTTTCAATCTCACATGATATTCTTTATAATTGTAAGAAAACAATATGCTTATTAAAAACGCCGAACAGCTATAGTAGGGTCTTAACCCTCTCCCCCAACCCTCCAACAGATACAGTAGCGCCTTAACTCCTCCCCCAACAGCTATATTAGCTCATTAACTCCTCCCCCAACATCTACAGCGGCCTCTTAACCCCTCCCCCAACAGCTATATTAGCGTCTGAACCCCCCTCCCCCAACAGCTATGGTGGCGTCTTAACCCCCTCCCCCAACAGCTATAGTAGCGTCTTACCCCCCCCCCCCCCCAACAGCTATAGTAGCGCATTAACACCCCAACAGCTATAGTAGCTTCTAACCCCCAGGACCACCCCACACCGAAAGTGGCGTCTTAACCACAAACACACACACATACAAAACAGTTGTAGTCTACGAGGCTCTGAGGAGCCATCATACTGTATGTCAAAAGGAATGTGTATTTTAGTGATAGAGATGACATTTACGAACAACGCAGAAAACTTTGTATTAGAGTGAATGTCATACTTCGTAAGTCCAAGGAATGTTCTTCTATTGCGAAGAAACCGCTGTTTAAGTCGTATTGTTCACATATTTATTGTTGTTCACTATGGTCAGTATATTGGCAGAAAAGTTTCAACAAAATGAAAGTAATCTGTAACAATGCATTCAGGTGATGAAGTTAAAACACAGATGTAGTGCTAGTGAAGTGTTTGTCATGCACAGTGTAGTGTCTTCTGGAGAAATAGACTCCTTGTTAACGAGACCCGAATTGAGTAACAATCAAACGATACCTGGTTACGGGCCTCAGATGTCCGTGTTTATTTAGTAATAAGTAGAGTCATACTCTTTATTAAAACCCTGTCTGGTTATAAGCTATCATTATATGTAATCTTTGTATTTATCACGCATGTTTGTATTATATGGGCTTTAGTCTGCAATAAAACCTAATAATGATAACAACAACAACAATAATAATGATAATAATAATAATAATAATAATAATAATATGTGCGGGGAAAAATTCATTGATCATAAGTTACAACATTAGCTAATCGTTTTGTAAAGTGGTAAGTCTAACATTATAAATGATTTTCACGCGCCGCTGCCAAAATATTCTAACATTATTGATTAACATTAAATGATTTAACATAATGAATATTATTACATTTCAATTTTAACAGACTATATACATATATAGTTCCCACTCAAGATACTACAGATTTTCTGTACAAATGACCACTTCTGCGAACATTATAGACAAAACTGTAAAAAAAAAAACAAAAAAAAAAACACACACACACACACGGTCATACTAAAGATCACTGTTTAATATCTTAGATTTTAGTAAAAATTTCAAATCACTTTAAAATAGTTATTTCTTATGCAACAATGTTAAAATATTTCTTCACAACGTAAACGTCTGGGTAAATTATTGTAATACAACTTTCAGCTAAAATATTGACAAGGAAAATACCAAGTTTAATCATTGAAATTTCGACTTAAGTCTAAAATCGCTTCGTGATTCCGGAGCCAGTATTTCATGTCTGAAAGGGACATCCCTGATCTTGAACAGTGCCGACGGTTGATCTGAAAAGAATGATTTAAATCAGATCCGGAAATCAAACTCTTGAGTCCTGTGATACTATATATTTATTTATTATTATTATTATTTTATTTATTTGATTTGTGTTTTACGTCATACTCAAGCACATTTCCCTTAAGCGACAGTGGCCAACTTTATGGTAGCGGGAAACAAGGGTACTCTTTATGAAATGTACTTACTCACTTTGAGTAGCCAAACCTTGTAAATTTTCCCAGAAGCATTTTCGGCCACCCCAACAACCCTATTCCCATTAAGGGCAAAATCAAAATTCATATCGGCCACTTTGGTAAGAGACTACAATGTTATTGAAAACGCCGCCATTAATTCCGTGGCGGGGCTGGCCGAGTGACTAAAGAGCCATCGCGGTGTAAAGACTCGGGCGTCTCTCACTAATGCAGTCGCTGTGAGTTCAAGTCCATCTCATGTTGGCTTCCTCTCAGGTTGTCATTGAGTAGGCCTGTCAGTACCCTGCGGGGGGTCGTGGGGTTTCCCCCTACTATAATGCTGGCCGCCGTCCTATAAGTGAAATGTTCTTGAGTATGGTGTAAAACACCAATCGAATAAATAATAAATAAATTAATTCTGAATCAAATTTGCTATAAGATACCTTATTCGTCATCTAACTCTTCCAGGATGTCGTCACAGAAACATAACATCTGCTGAAGCGCTGTCAGAGCCAACGCGTCCATGGCGGGGTCAAGATCTTTCTCACTTGCATAATTCTTGAGTAGGTAGATAAAGCCGATGGGGGTGCCGGTCAGAGAGCTGACCTGTTCTACAATCTTACGCACGGCGCGACTCTGGTAAGCGTTCTTCGTGTCCCGGGCTACTTCCGGGCATAACAGGTCAATTTTGGTCAGCAGAATGACAAAGCGGATGTCTGAAATAGAAAGGCCAAAGTTACATTGTAACACCGGATATAATTTGATTTTAAAATTTAAAATATTAATCTTACTTCTTTAACGCCATACTTAAAACTAAAAAGAATTGTTTCAACAAAAATTTCAACCCGACACCATCCCCCCTCCCTTTCCGCTCCATTCAACTTTCATGATATTGGTCTAAACATAAACACATAAAACAATGAATAAAAATAGTACAATACTCAGTTAGTAAGACCGAACTGTGACATCTGGAAAAATAGGTCAAAGAGTGAGTGAGTGGTTGGGGTTTAACGTCGTACTCAACAATTTTTCAGTCATATGACGACGAAGGAATAATTAGGGTGCATGTACGTGTAATGTGCCTCCTTGTTGCAGGACGGATTTCCACCGCTCTTTTATTTAGTGCTGCTTCGCTGAGACGACTTACCGAAGGCAAGTAAGTCGACCCGCCCGAGCCATTATACTGATACGGGTCAACCAGTCGTTGCACTATCCCCTTCATGCTGGACGCCAAGCGAGGAAGTTACAACTTCCTCTTTTAAAGTCTTAGGTGTGACTCAATCCAGGATTGGCCCTGGATCTACCGCTCCCGAAGCGGACAATAGGTCAAAGATAGGCATCGTGAAAATTACGTATAATATACTGGATGAAAAGCTGCAAAGCTATTTTAAACGATACATTGTCGACACCATTTTCTCAGCCGTTTGAGATAAATTTTGACCTCAAAAAGTAAAACAAAGCCCAGCTTAGATAATCAAATGTAATGAGTGCAGTGAAGCCTCCTGGAGAGTAAAAAGTAAATTTTGATCAGTGAAAAATGCAGGTCAGAGAACAGTTTCTCACACCAAAATGTAATCACGTCTTAGGAAGTCTATGATATGTATATGTGTAAAGTTTCACAGATCGTAGATATTAGGTTTAGGAGATATTGACATCATTGAGTATATCGTTATTTTGAAAACGACGGCGAATCTTTGCAGGCAGGTTAGTTCAAACGACCCTTGACTACTGAGGTCAACTGTTCAACATTATATCTTCTACTGAAACAATCTACTGTCTGCTAAAAGAAACTGCCGTTTTGTAAAAAGAAATAAATTCTGTTAAAAGAAATTACCTTCTGCCAGAAAGAACTACCTTCTGCCAGAAGGAAATATCTTTTGTTAGAAAGAAGTACATTCTGCTAGAAGAAACTACTCTTTGCTGAAAGGAACTATATTCTGCTGGAAGGAGCTGTTTTTTTTGCTAGCAAGAACTATCAGTTGTTGAAAACAATTACCTTCTCCTAAAGCCTGGCTGTTGACGTGGAATATATGAAGAACAACAAACTACATTACTAAAACAGTAAAGCGTTACTTCGCCTCGGTACGGTTTTTGTAATTGACTTCGACCTGACTGTATGTCAGTAATATATCATGATAACACTATGTACTTTACCTGAGAATAGTTTTAAAACTGATTAACAAGACTGTGAGATGCAAATTTGCTCACTTACTTCTGGCACTAGCAAGATCCTTGATCTGTGCAATTTTCGCCCTGGCGTCATGAGAGATCATGGCAACTTTGCTAGAGTCCATGATATAACACAGGCAGTGCATCTTCTGACCGAGCGTTGGGGACCGTACAAAGCCTGACGACTCTTCTGTGACACCACAATGGGGGAACTGTCAATTAAGAAAGTCCAGCGTCAAATACAAACAATTTCATAACACGCGCTTCCATTACTTGATTATTCCTTAATGGCTATATCGTAAACCTCAAATCAACGACTTACTGGTATAACTAATGGATTTTCCAATCTCCATATGTCATTTATATGTAAGTACATAGGTTATAAGCTTGTATGGAGTCTGTAAGGACGTCCTAGCGCCCTGAGAAGTGCATACACGTGACAGACGAGACGGCAGTGTGATAGCTGGCAAATGGTCACACGTGACAGGTGAAATACGGCCTTTTGTCAATTTACCTCAGTTAGGGTTTTATTTTCATTGCTCATGTAAATGCTTGCACACTAGCATATTACACGCCCCCCAAGTACCATTCGCTTAAACAGAATAAGGTAAAAAAAAATGCAGTTATGTTAATTGCAATTTATTGACGTCACTGGTCTGGAAATACACAACATGCTGTGTTGTCATCACATTTAACAGGCAATAACATTAAATTTTCGAGGATGCTTAGTTCACCAGCAGAATCCTGGTTTATGCAGAATACAGTATAATCTACACGTATAACACAAAGATAAAAGCCAGAGCAGCGACGACAGTGTGATAGCTGGCAAATGGTCACACCTAACCCGATGAAATAAGGCCTCTTGTCAGTTTACCCCCAGTTAGTTTTATATTCTACTGTTCATGCAACTGCTTAAATAGAAGCAAATTACACGCCCCTTATTGTCATACAGCCCACTTAAAATTTTAAGTAATAATAAGCTAAAAGGCCAAACACCGGTGAGGTAACTGCCCGATGCTAGACCATCCCATCTGGTGACAACGTCGATTTTCCATATT